>NW_008600950.1:0-249 GCF_000691845.1 Merops nubicus
CATCCCATCTGCTCATCTGCTCTCCAACCCTACCCATGATGGACCTCAGTGAGTTAGGGTAAGAATAGTGACAGATAAAAATAATGGCTAATTATACATATTAAGAATTTTAGAGTATAGAGCACAATATAGCTCAAAAGGAAAAGAAACAGCTAACAGATGGAAAAGTTTGTTTTCTCTTGCTAGCAAAGACTTATTTACAGACGGGAGGGGCATTCCAACCTTATCTAAATAAAGCAACCCTGTGAA
>NW_008600950.1:623-824 GCF_000691845.1 Merops nubicus
CCGATAGCGGACGGGAGCAGCCTCCCTTCTTGGGACATTTCTTCTCCTGTTTGGTCTACCTTGTAAGTAGAGCACTCATGATCGTAGGGCAGAGGTAGGTTTTCCATCCCATCTGCTCATCTGCTCTCCAAAGCTACGCAGGAGGGACCACAGGGTACATCGTGACATGTACTACTCCTGTCTAGCTGGTCTCACAGGAGG
>NW_008600951.1:0-22089 GCF_000691845.1 Merops nubicus
CGGGCAGAGCCTGGCCCGTTGGGTGTCTCTTCGGCGTGGGCCTGCCCTGGAGCGCAGAACGCTCTGGAAGGGGCCGCAGTGACTCCTGAGCGGTGCTGTGCAGCCAGCACAGCCGTTATAGACATCTCCCCCCTAATCCTTTGTGCTGCTTAATTGAGCAGTGGAAGGGCAAAGCGTCGAAGGACAAGCAGTTGCGGTTTTGCTGCACTTTCACGTTTAAAAAGCATCTCGGGTGTGGTGGCTCTGAACCGAGGCTTTAAAGCCACCACCTGAGTCAGTCTCGGAGCTGCAGACCTGCAGCCTTTGGTGAGAACTTGCCCAGAAGTGTTGGATTCTTCTGATGTCTGATCCTGAAAACTGTATCTTAATGTTGTGATCTGACTTCTAGCATAGAATTGAATTTGGTAAATTGCACAGATTTATAGTAAAGCGGATTGTAAACTGTAATCTCAGCTTTCTCAAAGTTTCCTCATGGTAATGGCTAATATAAACTGTATTCTTAAAAAAACCAAAACCACAGCAGTGACTGTGAAAATCTTTGGTTCTAAATACTTTAATTGGAAGGTGGAAAGGAAGGTGTTCATTTCCTCTGTAAGTTGATGTAATTCAGTGTTGACGTTATATTCAATTTAGAAGTGTAGTATTGGCAAGTCCGACCAACCCCTGTGTTAGAGTACAATGTATGTGTGTGTTTGTGATGAGCTTGACTAGCTAAAAATGATTTTTGCTTTGTCAGAAAAAAGTCAGGAGGCTGATGAAGGACCAACTGTTCATCCTGTTGAGATGTCTTGTAGTACGTTGTTAATTGAACCAACATGCTCCAACTCTGAGATACAGAGAACTGCAAAAATGAGGAAAAATGATGCTACTTCCAGACATTTGGTGGGTGCTTAATTTTTTTTTTTAATTAAATTTCATACTTGTAAGCATGTGTTGGGAATGAAAAAAGTGTTCTGTTCTCTGGACTTTTTTACTTCCTGAGGATTACAACAATCAAAGTTGTGTACTCAGAATATCTGTTGTTTTATTAATTTGGATTGTATGCATACAAACATATTTCTGTTTGTAATAATTATGCTGCACTATTGGTTCTTTCAAATATACAGGTTGCTATTGCTACAGGAATATTTTGAACTAACAATATGGCAGTTGAGTTCAGTAATACAGACCAGAGAGCAGAACTAGACTTTGTTCTGTATCAGTAACTGCCACGAAAGTACCTGTGGAGGCCAAGGGGAATGAATGACTGTTTATCAGCCTTAAAGGCTCTCAAATTTGTCTGGAGATGTAAATCTAGTAGATACCTTGTGCTGGCTATAAGCAATATCTGTTTGTAGTGTCCTAGCAACCTATTTTATTTGAATTGTACAGCTGTGATGGAGTTGTGTTATCAAGATCCAAACACACAGATAAGTAAGCCTCAGACTTCTCCTTGGTGGCCAGTATCCTGTCCAGCAAAAAAAACAGTGTGGTTTTTTTTTTTTCCCCTAAATTTTGCCAAGTAAAATTCTTTCAGACAGTCCAATAAATAATGTAAGGAGCCAGTGGGATCTTTCTTAGGTTTTCTGTTGCACATCCAGCAACATAATGCTAGAGGGGACATGTTGGTCAACATCATTGTTCAGTAGGTAACCACACAGTGCAAATGAAATGTCAGCCTTCCCTGGAGCTGAGATTCCTGGGATGGGTGCTTAACTTTTACCAAGTAGAGACTCAAGCTGATACTGCTGCTTTCAGTACATAAGTATGTACTGAGCATGACTTTGGTGTGTTTAATTTGTTTAGAGTGTTGCTCCTTCCTGGACAAAGGAATTGAGAGAATGTTAGCAAGGCTTTTTGTTTGGTGTGGGTTTTTTTTTTTTTTTTTTTGGTTTTGTTTTTTTGGTTTTGTTTTTGACAAACAGGTATTTGTTTGTTAAACTTCTCTTATTTCTCTGTGTGGAAAATCTATAGCAAAGTGCTGATAAAACTCTTCTGTGAATCTTAGTCTTTTAGATACTTATTCCAAATGTCTGGGGAGGTGTGTGTTTTTTTTGGTGGTTTTTTTGGTGTTTTTTTTTTTTTTTAACTGAATTCTCTTTTCTGTAGCTGTTTTTCTGAGTGAGTAGTTACTAAAAAATTTCATGGAATGGGCACCATCCAGAAGATGGGTGATAATCTGCACTGTGTTTGAAGGACGTAACTGAACAAACTTATGTTCTAGTGTTTTCCACCTATCTTGTAACTGGAGAAGGATACTAAACAGTAAATACTGTTTCAGGGTCCTCCTGATGATAATGAAAGTGAAGAGTCAAAATCTACTCAAAGAAAGAGAGTGCTTCCATCTTGGATGCTGGAAAGAGATCTCCTGGATCAGGGGATTGCTGAGCCTGTGGGAGGTAGGTTTGCAGTGTAGTATGTTTGTGTACCAATCTACATTTATGTGCTTTGAGATCATGTTCTTAAAGTACTGTGGTGATGATAGTAAGTATTAATTTGATGCTTTTCTTTCCCTGCTCTGTTCCTGGCAGCTGACAGAGACTGACTTCTTTTGTCTTTGTCATCAGGCCTGTAGACCTGACAGAGCACTTTCTGATCAGCTGATTTTATTTCTGTTGATTGGTTTGTTGGGGTGTGGGGTGTGTGTGTTTGTTTGTTTGTTTTTTTTTTTAAATGCCAGGAGATATACTTCCTTTAGACAGCTGAATATCTGATGTTCTGGAGCCTTTTCCTATAAACTCACCTGTTTAGCATGTAAATTCTAGCTAATTTCTGTACCTTTAATTTCAACCCTTCTCCACATTTAAGTTACTGATGTATTGTCCTTCTGAACTGTCAGCCTTCTGATTTCACAGGTTTATACAGTCAAGTGGTGGTATGTGTTCATTCTTTTTAACTGTGACTGAATCAAACTTGATCACTTAGTCCAAAGTTACTTCTTAGGAGAAGCAGTTCATCATAGTACAGCAGTTTCTTACCAACATGAAGCCAAAGTAGTATTGAATTCCCTCTTGTCCTTCCTGCAAAAGGAAATTCTTGCATCCTAGGATGGTGGGGGTTGGAAGTGACCTCTGGAGAACACCTAGTGCAACCCCTGCCACAGTAGGTTGCACAGGCACGTGTCCAGGCAGATTTTGAAAGCCTCCAGAGAAGGAGACTTCACAACCCCCCGGGGCAGCTTCGTCGCCCTCACCTACGATAAAGTTGTGCTGCTGTTAATCAGTGGTCACAGGAGCAGAATGCTGTTTAGTCATTATCAACAGGAGACACGAGGGTGCCGTGTTGGCACGACCCCAAGGAGACTTTATAGTGTGTCCTGCTCTGGTTCTGGGAGCTTGTAAAGAGTTCAAAACCAGCCAGTAGATGTTCTCTGACAAACTTACCACACGGCACTTATTGCTCTGATGACTTACTGATGGAACGGGAGGGTAAAAAATGAGAGAAGAGGAGGAAATGACTGCATATTTTAGCAGTGCTTCCCCAGGGTTTGTGTCTTTCTCTCCACTGAGGGCAGCACGTCCCACTCTGCTCTGTTCTGTGGTGAGGCGGTTTAGGTGCTAACTGCTGAGTTTCCTTCATTAGTCAAAGTGTCTGAACTGTGGCTGCATGTCCACTCCTCTTGAGTCAAATACTTATTCTTTAATGCCTCTCTTTCCACTCCTCTTTCTGCTGAGGTTGTGTAGTGGAAGCATTTGGCTCTGGGTGCCTGAGCAGGCCTGCAGAAGTATTCCATGCAGTGTCTGACCAATTGCTCCTTGTCTCCTGCATTAAATGCAGGTGTCTGAGTGGACTGACTTGGGAAACTGTGGCTTTAAACACCTGTGTCATATGCCATTAGCTACACTGCTTGTTCCCTTCCTTGAAAGCTATTTTGAGAAAATTGTAATAAACAAAAAAAACCACCCTTTACTCCCCCCTACCTCCTTCCTTCCTCTTTCCCAAATCTAGACTGTTCCCTACTGACTTAACCCCTCTGATTAAAAATTGAATGTACTGTAAGATTTTCACTATGTCCTAGTGTGATTATTTTCTTATGGTGGGGTTTGAGTTTTGTTTTGGATGGGGTTGGGTTTGTTTTCTCCACAGATACTAGAATGTTTTTCATTTATGTGTGTATATAATGTTTGTTTTGAAGACTGAACGTTCTGATTGTGTAAGCATTGGGATTTGGAGCTGGGTGGATGAGGTGTATCTGTGCTCTTGAGGGAGCCAGGGGATATGTACCAATGTTACTGAAGCTGTTCAAAAACTCATTATCTGAGATGATTCCAGCTTAGAGTGGGCTGTTTTAATAAAACAACCAATCTTCGCTGCAAATCTAAACTATTCCCTTCAAATTGTGAAATGGTTTGCATCTTTTTGGGGTGGTATTGGGTGGGAAGGTAGAAGGGTAGAGAGTAAAGGTGAAAGGCTGCCCTTTTACTATTTTATGTCTGCCTTCTACTGGAAAGGTAACACTGATTTGTGGTTTTGAAGTCAGACATTAAAATGTGGAAAAATTTCTTGCTTCATACACATGACTCTGGCATGTCACTCTCTGAAGGGGGAGTTCTTGAAGTCTTGCAAAATGGCATCAACTGTCTTCCTTCCGAATGCCTTTTGCAGCAGGTGGGGTGGTCAGCGCGTGGCCATACCCTGATTTTGCCGTGTCCTACCTGATGTTTGTGTGTGAACTGATAGTCTCAAGTAATACTTGCACAAAAGAGCTGTGATAAAAGTTGTCGTTGGACACATGGTTTACTTGACCAGTGAAATGAAATTGTCAGTCCTGCTGCTACAGTCTGGGATATCCTTTGCCATGTATTTATGGTTCTCCTTCAAATTTTTGCCTCGAGTATCCATTTCATTCTAAAACATATAAGCAGGAAGTGAAAAACTGTTGAAACAGCACATGCACAACTGCTGCTATTTCTCATGCTTTAGATTTCTAATGTGGTTGGGATGTCACTGTGAAAGTTGCATTCCAAAAGTGCCCTTTTATTTTTGTTTTAAGATGGTAGAATGACAAAAGGCCAAGGAAGGCGAGAAAGTGATATGGAATCATTAGAATCAGAAGTAAAAGTGCAGCAGAAAAAAAGATCAGCCTCTGAAGAAACTATAGAGGATTTTGAAGGTGAAGAGCAAGATCAAGCCAAAAGGAGCTGTCTTTCCACCCCTGTCCCTTCACCTCAGGTAACTTTTTGGCTCGGAGCAGAACTGTGGCATCTAAAAAAATGAGAATGCGGTTGGCAATATCCTATTGAAGGCTGGGTCTGCAACATAACCACATGTTCTGCTTGTGATTTGTTGTTTAACAGTTGCTTTGAAATGCCAGTCCATTGGGCAGCTCTGTAGCAAGGATTGTGGAAACCTTCAGAGACTTTCTGCACTTCATTCTTGCAATCTGGTACTTAGGCCTCAAAAGCTCCACAGAAATACTGGGCTTTCAGCTTTAAAGCAAGAGGCTGGAAGACCTTGTCCGAAATGCTGGTCCTAGGAATGGCTTTGGGGTGTGGTTTCTTCTTCCAAGAACCCTTTAAGGGTAGGTGATGGTATCACGCTGATGTAATTCAGCACTGGACTTTCCCCAAACTAGTGCCATTCTCGTTGGTGAAGTTTTATGATCAGAAAATTATGGTATGTGACCTAGCAACTGCTATGCTCTGAGGAAAGGTAGCATGGAGTGTGCTTATGCCACTATCTCAAAATAGGAGTCAAAAAAAGCAAAGAGAAGAAAAAGTTATCTGAAATCCAAAAATGATCTGTGGTGGTGAGTGAACAGACACTTCAGTCCAGCTGGCCAATGTCTGTGTGTCCTCAAAGTACAGCTGCATTTATAGGCAGTTAAATACTTACTGGTAGCACCCCTAGTAATGCAACAAGAAGGATCAAATGAGCCAAGAAGCCCAGCTCTGTTCTAGGATCTGACAAAATACTTGTTACTAATAACTTGGTATGCATCATTGGTTTTGACACTGAAAACTACTGGGTTTTGGGGTTTGTCTTGTAATTAAATCTTAAGGTTAATTGGAATTATGTACTCATGGAGAGCATACCACTATGTTCTGTCAGAACTACCCTGAAGGGTACCATTTAACCTGAAACAATGTCGTGGGTGGTGAGTTTTCTTGTTGGCTAGGCACATTAGTACCAGCTGCAGTGCTGTTTTCTCTTTGTTAGATTATAAGGTGAGTGACTACATAATGAATTATTTCATTTTGCAGTTTGTAAGTATGAAACCTTACTTATTTTCTCCTGATGACTTCACAAGTAATTTTTATTTCAAGCAGGATTTAAGAAATTGACTTCAGAACTTTGCAGAAAAAATAATGGGGTTAGAGCAAGCTAAGGTCATAATCATAGAAAGCTCTAGAAGGTTGGAATTTTGATATTAAAACTAAAATCAAACTCCTGCTGGCATATTTAAGGCAATTGAGAAAATCTGTAGGGTAGGGAGTGAGAAGAATCTTAATTCTAAGTGCCAACAACCACCAGATGGCAGTGAGGTCATGCCCATGTAATAACCCGTGCCAGTGGTGCTGTTCTGCTTGCTTCCTTGACTGCAACTTGGCTTTTAACTAATCATCAGACTAAATGTGAAAGTTTTTACTGTCCTTATATACAATAAAGGCAACGGACTGAAGTATGTAGTAGGGAAGTCACAAATGGCAAAGGCAAATTAAAGTAATTCAGTCTGCCTTTTGCAAATGAAGTCTTATTTTCTGAACTACAGCTGATTCCTGAGCCTTATTTTGGGAGTCGTGATAGAAAAGCCATGTTTGTCTCTGAGCTGACTTAGTAAACACGCTGCTGTCAGGATCATTTGATTTTAGTGCTGATATTGCCCTTCCCTGACTACATTGAGCAATGTATTTGTCTCTGGTTTTGGTTAACATTTTATGAGGCTTGCATTGAAAAGAACAAAATCAAATAGGAAATCACCAGCTGATATTAAGCTCTGCCAAACACATCTGTGTAAACTAAATATAAATTTACTGGAGGGGGAACTTAGATAATGAACAAAGCAGAGACCCTTGAATAGTTCTGGAAGGTACTGGAGTATCTCAGCCATCACTATAGGTGTGCTTCTGGGTAATGTCTCAGTCGTTGGGACAGTGCTTCTGTCTTGACTACAAATCTCTTACTCTTTTTCTACAGCACACATCTCTTAAGTGCATGTATGTTCCAAAATTGAAAATGCAGTATTTGTCAAAGCTGAACTTTGCCTGATGGTATTTGACAAACTTTTTATGATTTAGTCGTATGTATTGCTACACATATCAACCTAGAGTCCCATGTATTGATAAATATATATTCCACATATCTTGGTGCTTAAGGCATTAAAATTGATTGTTGTATAAGGGTGTATGTTCTTCTAGAGTCTACTATATCTTTACGTTTATAGTCCATGCTCATTTTTCAGGAGCAGTACTTTTAACTGGAAATTAATTCTAACTGTAGTTCTTGCACTGTTCACAGAGGTGGTAAGAGAGGAACCTGACTGTGTTGTGAGGGAGCTGAAGCTGAGGACAGGAGCTTGAGAATAAGTTTTTCTTTAAAGTGTGTGTGTCTCCTTAACTTGAGCCTTTCATTTAACAGCTGTATTTAGCATCTAACTTGAGTTTGGGAAGTGGAGTAGAAGTTTTTAAAGGCTGAACAAGATGATCTTTTGAGGTCTTTTCCAACCTGGGCTGTCCTCTGATTTTGAAACTGGGAATGATGAGGCAAAGTTTCACCTTAAAGCTTTTAATTCTGAAGAGTGTGAATTTTCAGGTCCTTCAAAATGTAACCTTGTTCCACAGAATACAGCTGGATTCCCTCTTGAGAGTCCTATGAGAAACATGGAAGGAAATGGCAAGACTGGAACAAAAATCCCTGGAAGTTCTCTGGAAAACCATGATAGGCAGCTGCATAGCAAAAGGTCTAAAAGAGCAGGTCAGATCTCCAGTAAAGAATATAGAATTGAGGAAAGAGAAAACAAAGAGCAGATTTCTGGTTCTACAAGCCAACAAGCTCACTGGGGCAGGACTTCCCAATATTTTGGTGCCCAGGAAGGGGCTCTTGAGCCTGATGCAAATCCGGATTGCGAGACTGAGATCTCTGATTCAGCCAGAAGTGCAGATGCTCCGGAAAGCTCCAAACAGATCAAGCATAAGAGGACACCTTGCATGTATGGAACAGGCTGTTACAGGTAAAGCAAAATTAAAACTAGCTTAAGATAGCTTGTTATTAAGAAGTAATGTATTAGCTATGGAAGAGAAAGCAGTCAAGTCACTACGAGCTTTGATTTGCAACAAATCTATTGTTAAGCAGGGAACTGATGAGAGACAAAAAGACTAAAAGAGGACTCAGGTTACCTTGCTAACTGCTAATAAAGCCCACACAAGGGATGAAGTGCTTCAGCATATTAGAAGATGATCTTTTGTAGGAAATGAGGAACAAAGATCTGTTTTAAAAAGAAAATAAACAAAAAACTTGTGTGAATGGTTCATGTAACAGCAGGGAGAAGAGATTAATGGTTGAAATGCCCAACATGGGCCCTGTAGGCTTCTTCTGTTAACAGATGAAACTTCTATGAAAGATGATTGCATTTATTGTAATTATTGCATGCTATGTCATCTGAATATTTAAAATACATATTCATCATCCTTAAAAAAAATCCAGGATTGCTTTTATTATAACTTGGCCAGTCTGCATGCTTTTTTTTTTTCCTTTTTAATCTGTCAGTCTCCCACTATAACCAGGACAAGGCATACTTATAAACTCCATGGTAACTCTTATCTGATTGGTGTCTTTGGTAATACTTAAGCAAAGAACAATTTTTGTTTTTTCTTCCCCTCCTTTTCTCCTACTCGTATCCTCTAAATTTGCAGTGAAATATCTGTCACAGAGATGTTTTGTGCAATCCAAACATTCCAGTGAAGTTCCAAAACACCCTTGCTGAGTGCTTGGCCTCCTGCTGGTTCTTTCTGCCACTTCTTTCTGTCGTGCTATGTGTGGGTATACTGAAGGGAAGATAGAAATCTAGAGGTGTTGCAGATGCTAGCAAATAGCCAATGATCTGAGAACTGTATCTGGGAGAAGGTTTTGAGCTCTGGATAAATCCATGTACACTGTAAGCACAAAAGACAAGGCTAATCCAGGAAACAAGGTCCTGTGATTTTATTTTTTTAAAAATTACTTAAAACCCCTTTTTTTTCTCCTCCAAGGGTTTTGAGCAATAGGAAGAACAGTGGGGTTGTTTAGGACACAAGTAAGTGGGTTCTTGTATATGTTTGGTGTGCCTAATGCTGCAGATACTGGCAAAAGCATAAAGCTGTTGTGTTAATGGACACATTACACTTGCAATTTTCATGTAACTCTGTCACGTATTTCCATTTTTACCTTTAATGATTATGATGAAAACATGTTTTTTTAGGCCTTTAAGCTGATCCAGTAGTACAAATGCAGCCTCTAGTTTGCTCCAGCTACTTTTAATTTTGCTCAGGCAAGATTTCCCCTGTGTGGGAGCTAAGCTGATTTTATGCTCTGATAAGCTGAAGGATTCTTAATGTTTGGGAAGGCAAATTCTAGTTGTAATATGAAATAGGAGTCTGCATGTGCACATTTCTTGTTATGTCTTCACTCTGAAACGTTTGGCAGCAGCACTTTTGGAAAGTATTGCTTTATAAGAAAAAAGAACGCTCTGAAATAACACAACAAGGTCTTATTTTGTTGGAGAAACTTGTAAATAGGAAGTATAAAAACCATCAGCTTTGATCTTCTGGAAATGTCACGAGACTAAACCTGCTTGTTTGCAGCAATAGAAATATGCTTTGTAGTCTGTCTTAGCATTTGCTTTTAATGCAAGACCACCAAGTAGTCTGTGCCTCAGTGGGGTAGCCATGTCAGAGTAAAACAGGTCATTGCAGTTACCCATATTCTTAACAGCCCATGTTTTAAGTGTGCTGTGAGTGGATGCTTTGAAGAAACACATTGATAGGGTATTCAGTTTTTCATTGTGTAGTGTTTCCCTTGGGGGAAGAAATAGTTTTTAGAGTTGCTAAGGAAGAGGAACTGCTTTGAGTGCTCTTCTGAATACAAAGAGTAGTTGGTTTCTCTCTGCTTCATTACTTCAGCCTTAAGAAAGTTGTCTTCTATCAAGATATGCTGTAGGAGTCAGCATCTTAAATGAGTACTGCTTTAGTGACTGTAACATTTCCTTGAAGTTTGTCCTAGGGGAGGTTTCTTTCTCATAAAAAAATTTTTCCAATAACTAAATGTTCTTCAGTGTTCTAGTCTTTATTTTATAAGCTCCTATTAAGAAATATTGTTTTCTGGCTATGACTTTGGCACCTTTTGTAGTTGCCTAGTAAAACAGCACAAGTTGAAAAAATTAAATGTTAGTCCCCTTAATTTTATTAGATTTCTCTACACACATCTTAAACATTTAGGAAATAACTTTGTAACTCATAGTTCACTTTCCTTATGAATTTCAAGACGCTGCTTTTGAAAGAATTAAGCCTTATACACACTTCTCCAGGGGTGCTTCTTGTCATCATCCTTCAGTGTCAGATTCTTTTTCTGAGGTAGCCTGAAGCTTTGCCAAAGAAAGGAGTTTCTTTCAGAAGAAACTGCTTTTACCACTTGGAGGCAAAGTGCTCTGCCTGTTTGGTGTCTATTTTTGCTGTCAAGGAACTTACTTGTATACTGTCTTGTGTTCACTTTCTTGTCTGCTGCTTGTTTTTCCAAAGCTAGAAGAACAGGGAATTAACAGTAAAAATAAACCCAGTCCCACTTTTCAAGGGCTGCTGTAGACCTGGACTCTCATCTCTAGAACAGTAATTCACAATTTTTGTCCACAATTCTATCCTTCTGCTAGCCTCTGATCCAGGTCTCTGCTGGCTGGGGGCGTGTAAATTGTTCCCACAACTGTCAAAGTAGGGCATGCTCAACCAACCTTTGGATTTGTATGTGAATTTTTCTAAATACTTTGCTGTGTTTGTTTATGAAAATAAGTGGTTTTCCTTTCACATTGAGCTTGTAAATCTGGCTGTGTCTGGCTTGGTTTGAGTCCTGTCTTCTAGTAAGACATTATTTAAAATTTATGGACATTTTATGTACAGTTGTGCCATAACTTCAAGCTCAAATTCTGTGGCTTTGTAACTAGTGCTTGTCATTAATTACATCTTCACTACCAATTTCTTTAGCAGCTGGAACAAGAAGCCCCTGAAATGGCAGAGGTCTTCTGCATGCAGTTATGAAGAGCCAGAGGTTCTGACCTTAGCAGTTCAACTTGCTTTTGGAAAAGCTTTTAAGATGCTCTTGGTAGCTGCACAGACAAAAAAAAAACCCTTAAAATTTCACTGAGCAATACTCAACTTATGCTTGAGATGACTGCACTGGTTCTGAAGAACTTAATCCATTTTATTTGCAGAATTTTTAATCTGCATAATTTTCTACACAGTGAAGTGTGAGTATAGGCATTCAGAGCTCCTGGGAGAGCAAAGCTGCAGTAGCTGTGTATGTGTATCAACAGGCACCTCTCCTGTAAAACTTTATTCTTAAAATAGGATTTTAATTGGTTAATTTTCATGTGACTGAAGCTTAATGATTTTGTTTTGATGAAATGAATAACATATTCCTGTGCAGTGAGGATTTGTTGTGGAGCTAATTAACTTTGGAGTGCAACGTAGAGTGTGATAGATGTGCTCTTACAACTCAAGTCTCTTGTGTCTAAATAAATAAATAAAACTAAACAACAAACCAAAACAGACAACCCTCAGGCAAAACAATCCCTTATTAAAAAGTTGTTTTAGATTTTTTGCAAGATGGGGAAAATATTTGCTTAATATAAGCTATGTACTTCTCCAACTATTTATTTTGCTTGCTATCATTGTATAACACATAGAGATGAAATAAGTACAAATTATCCAGGTGAAGGTAATGTAGAAAATGTTTCTACTAATCCTGAGCATCTGAAATAGGATGTGTTTAAGGTGCTTTACAGGTAATGTATAATTTGAGGAACATCATACAGTGGCTCAGAGAATCCTGAAGCCTGGTGATAAGGAGCATAAATTGGGACCCTTTTGTTTCTCTTCCTCCCACACTACTTTTTTTTTTTTTTTTTTTTTTTTTTTTTTTTTTTTTTTTTTTTTTCCCTTCTCCTAAGTTTCAGACATCCTTGATACAGAATCATGTCCAAGTAGGTTTCAAAGTAGTTTGTTTGAAAGGAAATGTCTATCTCCTAAAATACAACAGACTAGCCAATTGACACCACCTTTCCTCGGTGAGTCTGTTGCTACATGTATCTTATTGCAGGAATACATATTACAATGATTTCACAGAACATTAGTTGCTTCTGTATCCCTTTGAGAAGATGAATTGTGTTTCAAATGATGGAAAATTCCTGCTCATACTGTTGGTAAGTTAGCTCTGTGCATGTAGAAACCAAAGAAAGCAGCCTCTAAAATTACTGTTTTATCTCATTTATTTTTAAATGAGAAAAGAAGTAGGCAGCCACTCTGCATTTGGTGTAAGAAGTGATGTTTCTTGGGAACTAGTTATAGGATAAAAGACTGGTAAATGCAACCTTCCCATGATTTTTAGTGAAACAGTATTTAGTGACCCTACTGTCTGCAGAAGTCAACAGAAAAGACCAGGACAAGAAGCTTGTCACCTGTGTAAATAGATCCAAGGGACACTGGATCTTTGATATTGATGTAAATGAATCTCTTCAATGAGTTATATCTGTCTTGTTGAGTTTCCCAAGTGAAAGAGGCAAAGCAAGTGGACACTTAAAGTATGAATACTAAATATCTAGTAATTTTTGAATGCCTGAATGACTGTATTGCTCAGAGCACTCGAGAAATCATTCTGCAAAAGCTGTAGCAAAAGCTTTATTTCTTTCTTATAGTGGTAACTGAAATGCTGAAATTAATGTTGGCTGCTCCCTATAAACTTCATAAAAGGTAGTTGTGAATTTAAAGGAAATAGTGCCTGTGATCAGTGAGGAAGCTGTTTATGTATGTAGCTAGTTACATACATGTTTCTAGCTTTGTGTAAGTAGTGTAAATTAAAACATTAATTATGCTGTAGTTTAAAAGTTCTCATTCCTCTTGTGAGGCAAGTGGTTCACTTATTTGCACGAACTCATTGAAGAGTACGTACCTCTGGAATTAGTGTGCTGAATGACTAAAGTATTTTGTGGATGTCTTTTGGAAAATAATTTATTAAAATATCTCACGTTTCTTGCTTTTAAGTATTACGCTTGAAAAAAGGTGTTTCTAACAGAAATCATAGGGTTTCTTTTAGGATAAGATCACAGAAATGAAAGTAGATTTGCTTTTGGTACCATCATGTTCACTTTGATGTAATGTTTTGTATTGTTTTGATCTGTCACATGAATTGCTTCTGATGTTGTAGCATGTTTTTTTTGTGTTTTTTTAAACACCACCGACAGAAGTTTTACAAAGCAAATTTGTCTCTTAAGTGGTGTTGTTTATAGCTGCCTTGTCTTGCATGGTGTGTATGCAAACCCATTGCCTAGAAGCAGTAAAAATGCTCCTTCAATGAGGCATATATTTGATTCACTCCTTGCTCACCTTGGATTCAACTGTGTAAGTGTTACAGAGCACAAAGCTGTGGATGCTGATATCGTTCTCATCTCTAGCATTGGTGTGACTCAACTAGAAACAGGGTTGTTAAGTCTGATGGTACAAATTCATGTCATTATTTGAAATATGAAATTACAACAAAATGTACCAAGGCAAACCTGACAGCCTAATTCATGTAGTGTCCAGGAGACTGCTCCACCTGGAGTAATATGCTGACATTTGAAGTATTCAAGTGAGTGGTAACTTGCCTCAATTGTTACATCTTTTCTGTATGCATGTTGCCTGAAGCTAACTGGAGATCAGCAGAGGGTGTGGGAGTCTTTCTGCACTGCTGCAGTTGTTTGGATGTCATGTGTTGGCACTTCCAACTTGAGCTAAGACTTTAGTAGCAGTTTTATAGCACTTTGATAGCTCCAGGAGGAGTCATAACTGAGCAGGTTGGCCACCGAGTAAGGTTCGTGCTACATGGCTGCATAAGTAGTTTCTGTACATGTTGGAACTTAAAGCTTAAAGCTGTTGGCAAACAAGAAAATTCCTGGTTTAACTTCTTTTGCAGCACTTGCTGAGACAAACCTTCCCTTCTTGAAAGTAGGTCTTACATTCTGCATAAACATTAAAAGGTGGTCTTTGCTTAACAACGGAAAAATGAGTTGTGATTGATTCAGTAACACCTTTCTTACCTCCACTTGCTGTGTTTAAATGGAATAGTCAGTTCTGGATATCTGTTTGTCTCTTGCAGGAAGAATCCCATTCACTTCCAGCAGTTCAGTCACCCTAATGATGATGATTATCATGAAGCAGGGATGGTAACTCAGGAGAACAATGATAACCGGCCTGAATGTCCCTATGGAACTGCTTGTTACAGGTCAGAAACATAGACAATGGCTTTCCTTGCTTTACAGGTCACAAATATTCTTCCATGGAGTTTCAAAATGACAATAGAATAATGAGCAATTCTTGGTGTTAAATCTTAACTAGAGCCTTCTGAAACGTACTGTGTGCTGCTACTTTTGCACCAAAGTCTGTGCACAGTGTTTGCTAGTGATTTCAGCTGGTGAACGTTGAAACTTGACTTTTGGAACCTATTTGGTGACCTAGAGATCAATGTTTTTTTCCCTTGTCGACAGGTACTAAATGGTTCTTCTTTTATGTAAGCAATTTATTGTTGCATGTTGTTCTTGATATGTAACTCTTAGTTTAAATTTGATAAAGTATATGTTGAGATTTTATACAGAAACTCTGTTAACCAGTATTTGATTTGTTAGAAAACGTAATGTAAGTAACAGCATTAAAATTCAGTTTATGGCTGACTGGTACAATTTCTTTTAAGCACTATTGTTCTTCTTCAAAAGATTGTTTTATTCCGTTTTGTTTCTCAGTCTCTAGGTTTTACATTTTTATTTAGCAGAGTTTAATGATTGCTCAGTAATAACTGTCCATTGTTTCAATAGATTGAAACAATGGACAAAAAGATATATTTTGAGGCAATGAAACTTCCTTGGGGACATTTGCCATGGAGTGGTGAACTTCACTTGTAAGAGAGAAATAGCAATCTGTTTATTGATATAAAACAACAATTTAACAAAGCTTGATAATAAATGGGACAGTGGTTTAACAAGATTTGATGGCAAAGTGCGCTGGATTATTGACTGTATGGAGGACAGAGTTAGGAAAAACTGTCAGGAAGAACTTCCCACTGAGTTGTGAGGTTCAGGAAGGACCTCCTTGCTTTCTAAACTCCTCACAGAGGAGTCTAGGCACAGCTAGATCCAGTCCTAGTCCCAGACTTGGTCAGCGGTTTATGTCTAAAGGATTATGTGTCCACAATCAATCCTTTCTATCACTTAGCTAAGATTTCAAAGTTTAGCACTTACTGAGAATCTGTTGCAGCAAGGAATCTCTCAGCCTCGAGGACTGACCTTGAGAGGCATCCCTACTTAAGAGGAGATCCTCACTTGTGACCTGCTACTGTGCAGGAGAGCTCAGAGGGCTCTGGGCTGTCCGCTATATATGGAGTAATATAATTCACTTATGGTCATATTTACGTACCAACTCCAGAAGTTGGTTTCTTTCAAATTTGAGTCAGACATTTGTCAGCTTGTGGTTAGGTGGGCACATAGTTCACAATAGCCCTTGTCTATTGTAGTGTTAGCTTTCTCCCCCAATCCACCTTGAAGCCACTTCAGGTTCAGGGCAGCCAGGACGACCAGACACATCTATGACAGCCACCACTGGTGGCTGTCACTTGAGCAGAGTTAATTAGTAAAGGGTAGCTTTTCAAAGAAAGCCATATTATATTCAGTGGATGAGGAAGAAATATTTATGTTCTGAAAAACATCTATGAGATTAATTTCTCATCCTAGGATGAGAAGTCTTGCCAACATACTTTTCAGGAGTACTTTATCCTGAACTATGGATGCTTTACCCAAACCCCAAACTGCCTCTCCTTCTAGATAAGACAGCACCAGTGTTGTATTAATTAATAACTAATTATTAGGCCTAGAGAAAAGCCTCTAGTACTCCAACATGACAGATTAGCATAATGTAAGTTGGGCCAAGTTAAAATATTAGAGCAGCATTGGATAACTGGTTGGGGAGTGGGATATAAATCAGTGTGTTAATGACCTGGATCAATGCCTAAATGAGGGAAACGTTTATATTGCAGATCCAAGAGTAAGTTGACTTCTAATTTTTCTTTAGTTGCTTTGATGCTATTTTTTAGTAGAAGTCGTATACACTTGTATATTGAACTTGCTGGATTGCAGCAGCCTATTGCAGAAATCTGCTGTGGCCTCTCCCTGTCATCCTTTGCAACAAGCAGCTCTTTCCAAATAAGAGCTCTAATTTTCCCATTACATTGCAGAGCACAGGAGCTATGCCTGATGTCTCAGAGCTGTGATGCCCTGTGCATGCATTGTGCTTTGTGCACCAGAATTTATGTTCTGCTTTCATTTTTTGACAGAGTGAATAATTGGATAAGTTCTTATCATGCTGAACAAATGCATTTCAACAACTTTGGAAACTATCTCAACTCTTGATTTTGATCAGTCATCTATTTTTTTTTTTTTTTAATACTGAATTGGAGAAGAGGAACTCTTATTTATGGATTTTTTTTTTTCTCACCGTATGTTCTATAGTTGAGTCACTGCAGTAAGGCACTGGTCACAAAAAATTCCTTTAAAATGAAATTAAATTTATCCATAAAACATGAAGTTCTGGGCTTGTTAAGTTTGAAACAAGGTGGTGAATCAAGCTTTTCCTGTGTTCTTTGCAGGAAGAATCCCCAGCACAAGCTAGAATACAAGCACAGTTCACCTCCAGGTAAGCCAAGTTGTTCAGTATAGCTCAATGTGTGAGGTGGAGCCCTTGAAACTAAATAATGCATACCAAAAATTTGGACTAAAACGCTTTCAGCTATTGTTAGTGAGTAACACTGCATTTGCAGCTTACTTTGTAAGCTTACAAAGCTTCTCTCAAGCATGAGGTCTTGCCCTTGTCTGGGATAAGGAACGTTGCTTGGCCACCACAAACTTGCACTCACTTTTTCAAATGTTTGTCAGCTGAAGTGAGAAGAGCTAGGTCAGACTCAGTTGACATAGTTTATATGCTTTATATCTTGTGAATTGACAAAAATGCTGTGTGGCAAGTGGCTGTTTTCATGAGTTAATGGGTTTTACTGAAAATGAAACATGCTGTAGTGTGGTATTACTGGATCTCTGTATTCTACTGCCTCCATTCAGAGCTAGAGTATTACTAGGAAAACCAGCAAATGTATTTAGCTGGTACTGAAGTATTCCCAACATTTCAAATGGACATTGCAGGAAATCTTTTTTTTCTATGGCTTTTATCCCATCCACACAGCAGAATGTGTACATGGAAATATTTTAACCATATAGATTTGTATTATAAGATTTCGTACTTAGTTTTTATTCTTACTTTTATTTTGATAGGAAATCCTTAGGTAACATACAATTGTAAAGTCTTGTGATGCTCTAAAACAAACATTGCAAGCCTGTTTGTCATCTTTTTTTTTTTTTTAACCAATGGTTTTCTTACTACGAGAACAAATTTTTGTGTGTGTATTCTCTTCAGGCTTGGAGGAGGTATAATTAAAACTGAATCTGAGTTTCTAGTCTAAAATTTTCTAATCTTTAGGTTGCAATAGGTAGACTTGTTGAAAAACACAGGAGGGTGTACTATTTACATTTTGTTTGTTCTTCAAAAATTCAGAGAGACACTGCATTTTTTTGTACTTTTCATTGGTTATTTAAGGGATTCTTTTTTCATTTGAAATCCCAATGCAATAAACAACACTTCAGAGTGGAATGGTTATGGAAATTTAATGATGATGTGTTTTACTTCAAAGAATCAGAATTATGACATTATTAAGGAGAAATTACATTTATGGAAACAATGTAAAAATATTTTAGTGCTTTGAAATATTCCAGTTTTCTGCTTAAAACAACACCACCAAGCAGTATTGATGACATTTGTCTACCCATGGACTGATCCATAATGTAAGAACAGTTCTGTGTAATCTCTCAGGAATTTTTCAATATAAAAACTTGTTCTTTTTTTGAGACAGGGGTGTTATTAGGCTTGTAAATACAGTATAATCATTAGAGCATTTATTTTAATAGATCAGTCTTCTATTGTTTCTATGAATAACCCTTGCTCTAGGGTGTACCCTGTCCTGACTAATAACTTTCCTTACTTTAGTAACTGAAAGAAGAACCCGACAACAAACTTCAAGGAATGGTGAGTGTGTTCTTACGTTATGAGTGGACACATCAGCATGAGACACAATTGATCTGCATTGGGTTTTGGGCATTTGGTAGTGCTGGAGATGCTTGATAATACTTACTTGAGGAGAAAATAGTTGTTTACTTTGGTAAAACTGTGCTGGACTGGCTCTGAGGGCCAGGTTTGCCTGTCAAAGAAGAGCAAGTTGCTGATTGGTGTTACTGACTACAGGCAGAAAAAACATGAAGAACTGAGGCAATGGTTTAGCTTTTTTTTTAAAAAAAATAAAAAAGGGTCTTTGCAGTGTGATGGCATTTTAGGGAACAAGTGAGACCTTCTAGGGGAAGATTGAGTCCAGAAGAAAAATCCCATGGACTTTCCGAACTGTTACATGCCAGAATGGAACATAGTCCCCAGTCCACCAGGTATGGGGGATGAGCTCTGTGAGCAGGCTGTCAGGCCTCCCTGCCTGCAAAATCCATCCTCTGGGCATAAAGTCAGTTAAGAAGAGTTAGAGTTTTTTTTGTGCATCCCTGGAAACAACTTTTCCTTATCGGCATAAATCAGAAGTGACTGCACAGGCATCATATTAGAGGAATTTGTAGTGATTCTGCCCTTATCTTCTGCTGCTTGGGTAATGTGGAGGTGAAGGAGGAAATCTGGCAATACATAGAGGGGTTGAAAAGATGTTCTCCCTCCTTAGTGTGTTTATTATTGAATGTGTGTGTTCATGGAGTCCAGAGGAGGGACACAAAGATGATCTGAGGGCTAGAATATCTCTCCTATGAGGATGGGCTAAGAGAGTTGGAGTTCTTCAGCCTGGAGAAGAGAAGGGTCTGGGGAGACCTTATTGTGGACTTCCAGAATCTGAACCGGGGCCTACAAGAAACCTGGGGAGGGACTATTTACAAGGGCAGATTGAGATTAGAAATGAGGAAGAAGTTAGTGACCAAGGATGGTAAGAAACTGGAACAAGTTGCCCAGGGAGGTTGTGGATGCTCTGTCACTGGATGTGTTCAAGACAAGGTTGAATGGGACTTTGAGCACCCTGGTCTAGTGGGAGGTGTCCCTGCCCTTGACAGTGCTGGCCCAACTCTGTGGTCTATAATCACATTGGGGTTTTTTTTTCCCTCAACTATAGTTTCACGTGAAAGATGGTAAGAACTGCTCAACACATAAATTCATCTGTATATTGAGAGATTACGTCTAGATGAGATAAGAATGCAAAAATTGGAGAGGAATGAACATGGTTTTACCTGGAGGACACGTAAGGGCAGAATAGCACTGGATTGGAAAATTCACTGTGGCTAGTTAAGAATTATGGACATGTAAGAAAAAGAGAGATAGTGCAGGAGTGAAGAGCAAGGGTTACACATGTCTGCCAAGATCAGGAAGCAGCAGGAAAAAACTTGTTTAAGGCTCACAGCTACTGATAAATCAAAGGAGAAGGCAATGTTGCCATGGCAGCAGCTTTGTATGGACACTACCAAGTCAGGTAGGTAGGGCTTCTTCAAATAGCAGAATTGTCCTGCCTCTGGGAATTGGTTTCCTTGTGCCAACATATTCAAGCAATTAAAAGAATACTGCAAGACAAGCTGACTAAAGTTTAGGGGCACACTGTGAACAGCATCCATTCTTTGTAAATAGAGGTTTCTGAGTCTTTGATTCCTGCTAATACAGAGTACTGTGAAATACTGCAAAGGCAGAAGGCAGTTAGATCATAAAACATAAGCTGTGAGGAAGATGGATGGACAACAGGTTGGAGAGCAGCAGGATAGAATAGACTGAGCTGGAAAGAGGTGGGTGGGCTGCACCCAGCTTGGGGAAGAAGTGCTCAGCATTTGTTGTTTCCTTAACCTGTGTCCAGAAAGGAAGCACAGACCCTCCAGTGTGGATCCAAGGTGAGAATGCAGGAGGAGGGTGATAGAGCAGATTCCCTTCTCTTCTGAAGCTCAGGAAAGAAGAGAATGGAAATGAAAAGCCACGTCAGAGTCCAAAGGGTGTGAGTATAAAGTAGCCCTGAGTAAGTATGTGTGGATGAAGGCAGAAAATGTGGGGCCAACACAGCCACAGCTGGAGGCTAAATGATGAGACAGATATGTTGCTCAGGTACAGAAGTAGCAGGAAGGCAACGAGGAAAATTGTGTGGCACTCCTTAAGGAAAGGGGAGTTATCAGAAGACATTTTCTGATACCAGAAGATGGTATCAGAAGAGGGCTGATACTGTTTTCCAGTGTTGGAAAAAAAAGCCCGTAAGGAGAACTTTCTAAGTTCTGAGGTCAGACTGGTATGTGCTGCCATAGGGATCAAAGAGATGATACAGCTTTTCATGAGTCATGAACATCAAAATTGTCAACAATGGCTAGAGGGGGTTTGGTGGGTTTTTTGTTGGTTCTTTCTCCCCTTGAGGAGAGACACTAACTAGACTGGCTCTGGAAGGCCTCGTTCGTTCTGTATTTGCCATTCATGAGTATGTGACATTTTTGTCCCTACAGGAAAAAGGGCTGTGGAAAAAGATGGTGCCAGTGATGATGAACCAAATGAATATGACCTTAATGATGGCTTCATAGATGACGAGGAAGAAGAGTGTGAGCCTACTGATGAAGACTCTGACTGGGAACCAAGTTCAGAGGAGAAAGATAATGAAGATGTTGAAACGCTTGTGCAAGAAGCACATAGATTTGTTAAGACCAAAAAGTAGCTGCATGGAGCAACTTTATCAGTGTCCAATCTGGTTGTGTTAGAACGTGGATGTGCAAGGAGAGGACTTGCTTTGAGAACTGGTTTTTCCTCAGTAATGTAGGTGCTTACAGGGAGACTTTGCTGCGGGTGAGGGGATTCAGCAATGCCTTCCTTTTCTGTGTTAAGATTTTGTACATGGGGGTTTTTAAGTGGTGGGACCAAAGGACTGAGGTCTGGAATTTTAGTTTAGTTTTTCTCACCTACTTCTTTTGCAACACCATTGGTGTCTCATAGTTTGAAATACAATTTTAAAGGCTGTTAATGCTTCATCTTCTGTGCTTGAAATACTGGCATGAGGAAAGACTTTTGTTTTGCTGAAACACAACATATACTTTGTTGAGTGAAGTTGAGTTAGATTTCATGCCCTCAGAATTGCAGACAGTTCTTGGCCATCACTGGGGAATCTGTCTCAACCATTTTTTGATGTTCTTTTGAATTAGTCCCATTTTAAACTTCATTAGTTTGCTACTAGCTTTCCTTTTAGGGTTCATCTCTTTAATCCTCTTGATGTGCAGTAGTTAAATGCAGGTTGTCTAAATAACTTGAGAACAGCATCTCAATATGTCAAACCACTTGGTTGTCTCAACAACAGTTCTGGTGTATTTGCTCTAATTATGGTAGTGCCTCTCTCCATGCCTGTACATCGCTGGAATTCTGTCAGTTCACAGCAAAGCTGAACCCTTGATGACTGTATTTTTGCACAATTAAGCTTGGAACATACTGTGGGAAAAGTGTGTAACTGTGTAGCTCTGATTTCTAAAGACTTTATTGGAAGATCTTTCCTTTGGTGTGCTCACAACTCTCCTGGGCTTTCACAAAAGCAAGTTAAAAAGTTTTGGTGTGTTTCAGGACAGCTGATGTGAATTTGGTACTTTTTTGGCCACAATCCTGGAGTTCAGCACTTGTGTGGCTCTGGCTCCCCTGTGGGCACCTGCCCAACCATGGCTGAGAACAGGCATCCAAACACACTCGGGCTTCACTTTGCTGTGGGTGGCCAACGTAGACATCAAAAATAGAAACGTTCACTATGGCCAACTGTTCTGAATTT
>NW_008600952.1:0-9832 GCF_000691845.1 Merops nubicus
AGTCCAGGAAGGCTGGACAGACTTCAAAAAGGAAGTCTTAAGTGTGTAGGAGCAGGCTATGCTCATGCCCCAAAAGATGAGCTGGTGGGCAAGAAGAGGGGACAGGCCATTCATGGGGGCTACAAAGATGTAGTGAAGCTATGCAGGGAGAAAATTAGAAGGGCCAAAGCCCAACCTGGCCACTGCTGTTAAAGAGAATAAAAACATGTTTCAATAAATAAACAACAAAAGGAGGACTGGGGAGAATCTTCATTCTCTATTGGACGCAAAGGGAAATATAGTGACCAAGGATGAGGAAAAGGCTGAGGTACTTAATGCCTTCTTTGCTTTAGTCTTTAGTAGTAGGACTTTGTGTTCCTTAGGTATCCACCCCCCTGAGCTGGAAGACAGGGACGGGGAGAAGAATAAGATCTCCATATTGCAAGAGGAAAAAGGTGACATGTTACATCACTTACCCCCCCCCCCATCTATGGGGACAATTGGGTTACACTCAAGAGTACCGAAAGAGTTGACTTAAGTGCTCACCAAACCACTGTCTGTCATTTATCAGGAGTCCTGGCTAACTGTGGAGGTCCCCATGGACTGGAGGTTAGCAAACGTGACACCCATCTACAAGAAGGGATGGAAAAAGGATCCAGGAAACTACAGGGCTGTTAGTCTGACCTTGGTTATGGAGCAAATCATCTTGAGTGCCATTACGTTGAGTCTTACGAGGAATGGCTGAGGGAATTGGTGCTATTTAGGCTGAAGACAAGCAGACTCAGGGGTGACCTTATCACTCTCTACAGCTACCTGAAAGGAGGTTGTAGAGACGCGGGTGCCAGTCTTCTCTGCCAAGTAACAAGTGATAGGACAAGAGGAAACAGCTGCAAGTTGTGCCAGGGAAGGTGTAGGTTGGATATTAGGAAAAAAATTATCCACTGAAAGGATTGTCAAGCACTGGGATGGGCTGCCCAGGGAAGTGGTTGTGAATCGCCATCCCTGGATAAAAGACATGTCGACATATGTTGCTTAGGGATATGGTTTAGTAGTGGACTTGGTAGAATTAGGTCAATAGTTGGACTTGACGATCTTAAAGGTCTTTTCCAATCTAAATGATTCTATGATTCTCATCTCACTGCAAATTACTTAGCATTTTTCTTACATACACATTTTCAGCCAAGCTGAAATTGGGCATGTTAAGGTTATAGTGCAGAGATGACTATCTGATTTAGCAGACAGAATTAAAACCTGCTTCCCTGGGACTTCTCTCATTTGTCACATTTAACATGGGAATTCAATTCAAGTGAGGTTGGACAGAACATTAGAGTCCAGGCCCATAATTATTGGGGTAACATCTGGTGCATCTTGCTGTTAATTTTCTACAGAGTTGTTTTCTTTCTCTCTGTTTCCTTGGGGGTTGGATGTCATAGGATACAAGGTCTGACTGAAGGCAAGTGGGAGATCAAAAATAAGGTGAAGAGCAAAAGTGAAAAAGGAAAAGATGAAAAGGAAAACTAGGGGAAAAAGGTGGTATAATTAAGAATATTGGAGGAAGGGGAGAGAAAATGGACTTCACAGCTTACTGTGAGACAGGGTATGGTAGATGCTACAGGAAACTATAGACTTTGGCTCCAAATCCCACTAATTTAAAGCATGGACATTTTTTCATCCCATAGCAATTTTGGAGGCTCTGAAACCACTACTACACACAGACCGCAGGCCTGCTGCTGCAGCTTTCAGTTATGCTGCTGATAGTCCAGAAAGTCTTACTGATCCCTGAAAAAAACTGTTCTGGATTTCCACTATTGTAACTGACACCATAATCAGTGTACAGACAACCTATGAAGATGTCCAAGAATAGGAAGACATTGAAAATAAAAAAGAAATGTAGGTAATTTGATAAGGTGATAGACAAAGTCCAACTGAAGTTCACAGAGCCATAGAATAGTTTGGGTTGGAAGGGACCTTTAAAGATCATCTAGTCCAACCCCCCACCACAGGCAGGGACATCTTTCACTAGAACAGATTGATCAAAGCTTCATCAAACCTGACTTTGAACAGTTCCAGGGACAGGGCATCCACAACTTCTCTGAGCAACCTGTTCCAGTCTTATCACACTCACTGTAAAAAAATTCTTCTTTATGGCCAATCTAAATCCCCCCTCTTTAATTTAAAAACTGTTGCCCTTTGTCCTGTCACCAGTGGCCTTGCTAATAAGTGTCTCTCTCTCTCTTATAAGTCTGAAGTATTGAAAGGTTGCAATAAGGTCTCACCAGAGCCTTCCCTTCTCCAGGCTAAACAACCCCAAATTTCTCACCCTGTCTTCACAGGAGAGACATTCCAATCCTCCGACCATTTTTCTGGCCTTCCTCAAAACCCCTTCTAAGAGATCCCTGTTTTTCTTGCTCTGGGGATGCCTGAACTGGATGCACCAGTGGGGTGAACTCCAGGTGAACTCCAGGTGGGGGCTCACCAGAGCAGAGGGGGAGAATCACCTCCCTTAACCTGCTGGCCACACTTGTCTTGATGCAGCCAGGATACGATGGGACAGAATTCACCTTCAACGAGTTTGCAGAGGACACAAAACTGTGAGGAGTGCTTGACAGACCAGATGGCTGTGCTGCCTTTCAAAGGGATCTGGACATGGTGCAGAAACGGACCAAGAGGAACATCATGCAGTTCAGCAAAGGGAAGAGTGAAGTCCTGCACCTGAGGAGGAACAATCCCAGGCACTAGAACAAGTTTCCCAGAGAGGCTATGGAATCTGTCTTGGAAGATATTCAAAACTCAACTGGTCACAGCCCTGAGAAAGCTCTTGTAGCTGACCCTGCTTGAGCAGAGGTGGTGTTGGACTGGATGATTCCCAGAGGTGCCCACTAGCCTCAGCCATTCTGTAACATTACTTTTGCTGGGACGTGACTCTACCTCTCTTTAATTTTGATGAGCGAGCGGCTCCTACTCTACAGGCAATGGTATCACATACAAAAGAAGCTGTATGAAAAGAAGCTGTATGAAAAGAAGAGTATATAAATGCAGCAGAACCTGGTTAAAGGTCACAAAGACATTCTCTTTCATCTACTCATATACACTGCAACTAGAGTGAGCGTTTCCATAACTCATTTCAATGGGAGTTTTGTTAGCATTAGATGTAGGTTCCAAATGCCTGACTTACATTTTTATGGGTGATTTGCTAGCAGCAGTGGGTAATCCTGCAGAGGAGGTTTTGATACTCAGCAGAGTACTAACTTTACCTCATCTCCATTTCTAAGAGAACTTTAGATAGCAGGGTAATTCATGTTTTCAGACTGCTGCATTTTGCATCAAACTGTTTACTGTAATGAAAAACAGTAATTTATTTTTATCTGAGCCTTCATCACATCTCTCACTTGAAATGCTGGGGTTTGAACCCTGAGCCCCCGAATTAAGGTTGACATATGGGTGATTCCCACAGCCCTTCATAAAGAGGGGGTGAGTTTGCCTTATGGCTTCCCCCCAGGGTGGGGCCGGCCCTGCAGGGAGAGCCATAAGGGAAATGAGCCCCAGGGGTCCCGCACTGAGTTGACAAAGGTCAGGTGTCTGCTTGGGGATAAAAGCTGGGACCACCTGCAGGAAGTCAGGAGTGTCTGTCTGTGGAGTGCACTCCACAGAGCTTCCTGGTTCAGGGCAGACCTCCTGACTCTCCCTGGAGCTGGGCCCCAGTCTGTTTAGACCTTTGTGAATGCAGGCGGATTGGGTGAGAGTTGCCTTTTTCTTATGTATTTAACTTGCTGGTCTGGCTGTTTCCCATGCCAACTGTGGGCAACCTCGGGTCTCTGTTTGTACCACCTGTTGTGGGCTGAGTCACATCTTTTGTGGGATCGTTGGGGGTGGTGTTGATTATGTACCAGCTGATTGATCTGTTTGTACTCCAAGCGATCGTTCATGGAATGTCCTTTTTGTATACAATACAGTCTGTGTATTGGATTCTCTTTCTGCTGGTGGTATCATTTTTGTTGGGCCTGATCATTGGCAAAACATCACTTCACTGCTGGTTCTGAGCATCAGTAGAAGGTGCTTGAACTGTGCTTCACACTAGTGTGATCTTCTACCGCCCAGAGTAATGGTTCATAAGTGTCACTGAACAAAGTTGTACAACATTTCAATTTTTCTTTTTAATCTTGTCTGGTGATAAGAAAGATTTGGAATTCATTGCTTGGGAAAGAAAAGTGGCATTATTATCACCCAAGAATGAATCCTACTTTAACCTTGCTGATTACTAGTATTAATTGTGTTTGCCATAATCTTAAAGCAAATGCAAAATCTAGTATTAGGTTTTTAATATACAGGAAGGTATAATGGATATCTGCAAGCTGAATATTTTATATAAATATTATTTTTGCATTGTGAATGTATCAAAGCTAACATAACAGACATAAACCGTGATATATTTTTATGTTGGAGTAAAAAGGAAGAGAATATTATTGGTGAGGAAGTTTCCTGCAGAGCAGTTTCCTCCATGAAGTGGGTGTCAAAAAGTGACATTGGATCCCTCTAGCACAGTAAAGTTCAAATAAGTGAAATAATGTCAACAGCTTTTACATAATTATAACATTTAGTTCCATAAATTACATGAAAGCTTTGAATATGTTTTAGTGATACTACAGATTTCAGTAATGTTAATGTAATTATAATGTTAACATATTAAAAAACTCCTCTAAACATTGTCTATTTTTTTGTTACCCAATATAAAAATTCTCAGCCAAGAAAAGACACTTCTCATAAAAGGAAAAAGATTTCTGAAATAATTTACAAAAGCACACCGCATGTACCACTGAAGATAAGTCTCAGTTGCTGACAGCAACATTTTCCCAATGTCTGCTTAATTTAAAAAGACAGAAGCCATGATGAGGACAGAATCCCCAGATTCCTTCCCACGTTATAACCCTTCAAGTGCCTCTCACCCCTTTCTCTCTTTGTGGTCCCATGACTTTCTCTCTGGTTTGCACGGTAACACGGGTGGGAGAAGAGAAGCAGTAAAGGCCAAGTTCTTTCCATCCCTATACCTACCCTTGCACTTGGGATTTTAGTTGTCCTGACAGCCCTAAGAGCTGTCTAGACCTTGACTGCTGAGGAGCACAATGAATCCAGTCCCCACTTTGTGGATGAATAATAGTTTATTATATAAACAGTGAGCATTAAAATTATCAATAGCATCACTCAAAGTGTGTGTCCAGCCCATTCTTCATGAAGTTTTCCCAAGAAAAAATCTTTCTAAGCAAAAGCAGACAACTGACTGAGGCTCTGGATATGGTGCCTACCACTTAGAGAGGAGTGAGTTTCAAGATGAGAAGGATATGAGCCCTAACAAAGGGACTTAACTGGAGGACATGACGACTAACAGTGCACATAAACCTCTTTTTGGAGAAGAGTGCCTCCATGTCTCCAGTGGTGGTAGATCACATAGTCTGGTACATTTTAGAGTCCAGATGTCCAGACTGAGGGGCAGAGGTCTGAAAGAAGAAGACTCAGGAAATAGCACAAGCCATTGGTATTTCCATTTTCCCTCAGTATTGTGTTAAACTATGCTTCTTCCCTTGTAGGTATCCCTTGTCCTTCACTAAAGACCCAAACACTTAGAACCAAACTGTACTTCAACAACAAAAAAAGAAATCTCTCACTGATATATTTCTATATGTATTCGAGGCACAGTTTGAAAAGCAATAAGGAAAAAAAAATACTATTTTGAAACCCGTAAATAGTACTCTTACTTTTGCACCTCCCAATAGGTAGCTATTTTTCTTTTAGATGCTTAATCCTTGAAAAATCAACCTTGTGTTTCTTATAAATCAAATGAGCAAGTTAGCTTGGGGGAGCAAGCTGTGCAGTGTCAGCTGGCCAGCAATAAATGTTCATATACTTGTAGATATACTTGGAAAGCTTTTGCCTCTTCCACTCAGTGCCGCTCTGACAGAAAGAAACCCTACTTCTGCTGGCAGCTAAGAATGCCAGCTGCTGCCAGAGCAGCTGTCCTAGGCTCAGGCAGGTCCCTGGCACCATGTGGGACCTTATTCACCTGGCTGAGCTACAAGAGACCTGCCAGCCTAAGGATGTGGGAAATGAGGTGTGGCAGGAGCACGCAGGGTAACCCTGGTCACTGGTGGCTACATCCCAGCACCCTGCACCTTGCTTCTGCTGCGTACGCCGCCCTTGTGTGAATTGTGCTTTTGGTTTTAAGGGAGTAGAAGGGGAAGGAGCTTTAATCTTCTCTAAATTGCATCTGCAGTTTTTCCTACCTTTGGTTTAGAAAAAAAGTTCAGAGATTATCCATCCAAACAGATTTGTTTTTCAAATTCTTCTTGCTTGTTCTTTTGTTGAGACACAATATTTGAGTGGGTTCTTTTTTTCTATTCTGCTTTGAAAACTTGTGGAAGTAAACTAACATGTTCTCTTCCCTTTACATACTTACCCTACTATAGAAGCTTCAATCACAGGCTGAGATGGCTTCTCTCTAAAACAATTTTCTCCCTTGATCAGTCTTTGAACCTGCAAGTCTTTTATTAGATTCCATAAATGTATCTCTCGGGGGTAGTTTCATCAGAATTAGCACGAGATCAAAAATGTCAAAGCATCAAAGCAGCAGTCTGTTCTCCCTCAAGCCAAATGCCAACATAATCAGCCCACTGGTATTTTCCCCGTATCCCCCTAAGACTCAAGCTGTAAGGTGTTTAACAAGGCTTCCTCAAAAATGGAAAGCAAATTAATTGAAGGTGAATCCTCCCAAGTGACTGAATAAACGAGGCATGCAGGGACACTATTTTAGGGCTACATAGCCTTGAAGCTGTATTACCATGTCACATTTCAGCTTGTCCATTTACCACCCTTGAGGCGCATGCTTCAAACAGGACTGGGAGTGGCATGGCTGCTTTTGGCAGCTTGAGCCATATAGGTTGAAGCCTGTGGTTTCTACAGTATACTCTGTATCAACTGGTCACAAGCAAAAGGAAGAAGTTCTGACATGCAGAAGTTTCTCAAAAGGCAAGGATGTTATTAGTCAATATGAAAAAAATGAGCAGAAAGCTGTTTTGATGACAGATGGGATTTCAAAACCATATCAGTGCTGGTGGCTCCGAAACATGATTACATTTACACAACCCTCACTGCAAGTTCATATGAGCTGGCTCCATGGTTTCAGTGAGAACACCTAGAACTCAGAAAGCTGAGACTGAAAACTACTTCTGAAGGTGTTTCCACCTTTATACAGTTCTATTCATCACACCTGTGGCTTTTCTTATTCAGCACCTCTTTTGCTGATTGCTTGCCCCACTAGGAAGAACAAGGCCATTAGTAGTATACACATAGGAAAGACTTGACCATCCCATTTTAAAGTAAAAGGAAAGATACGAGGTGGCCAAAACACGAGGAATAAATACATCAATGCATTCACTCAGGCTAGATGAGGCTCTGCGTAGCTTGATCTAGTTAGAGCCCTGCTTATGGAAGGGGGGTTGGACTAGATGACCTTTGGAGGTTCCTTCCAGCCCAGATGTTCTACAATTCTATGACTCACAGCATATGACAGAGCAAAGAAAGGAGTAAGCCAAGTCAGAAACCAGGTCATGAACAAAGGAATAAGCCAAGTCAACAGTCCAACTCTAATCACAGAGCAATTGCCAAGGAAAAGCCTCATTACATACATAATCCTTTCTGTCCTGGTCTTGATCTCATCCCACCATTACCTGCAACACTGCCTGCAACAGACAATCAGGAAGCCCTTCCTATAACAGGAATCCCTACACAGTGCATCCACTATGTAGGTAGGCTTCCTAACACCACTGCAAGCAGAGCCAGCTTTTATGCTGTTAACTTGGAGGTGGGACAAGATGTTAATGCCAAACGCAGGGGCACCTAGTGGTGATCTTCTAATCAATTCCCACCCAAGGCTGGCCAGACCTTGGGTGAAAACCCATCAGGAGGGTCTTTCTTGCCTGATTGTGGACATCATCCATACGCCAACCCTCATTCAGCGCTGGGGGTTTAACCCCAGCACTGCAGCACCCTATCAAAAAGTTTGAAAGGAACAACTGTTATTCATAGCCACATGCACCTGTAGACAAACCTAAGTGGTAAGCAAGCTATTGATTTAATTATTAATTGTACTCTGAAAGGTTCCTGTCAGTTTGAGGTGATCAAGGGGGGTTTGTGAATGCTGCAGGACTGTTGTTCACAATGGGCTTCCTTATGTCCTGTCTGACAGCTGAGTTGGGAGCACTTGCCTCTCATCACCTTGCAGGTGGAGATTACCACCCTCTCCAATACACCAGCTCAGGTGGCTCTTTTCACCTACCTCCACCCTAAATCAGGGACCTTGTTTCAAAATGAATTAAATGTGGGACAGTTCAGTCAGGAGAACCAGCCATGCTTGCAGGCTAACACAGGCTGAAGCTGAAGCTTGGGTATCTGACTTAACTCTTAACTTACAATAGTCACAGACATCTGTTCTGGTCTTGGCTGTGCAATGCCCCCGGCCATGAAGGTGGCCTGAAAGGTGGGAAGAGTTCTGGCTCTCTTTCTCATCGTCATCCTTGGGGAAAAAGGAGACAGACCATCAGGAGCCAGAATCTTTGTGCTGGCAATATTCAGCATTTGAGAGCAATATTCCAAGGATTTTTTTCTCATTAGTATTTTAGCCTCTCTCAGCAAATCTTCTGGGATGTGCAGTGCTTTTGTCGTGCCGACACCTTGTAACTGCTGCCTTCTGCAGCCACCAGTGTACCTGGACTACACTCTCCAGATTAACATAGGGGTGATTCCCTTTTTACCTATCTTCTTTGCCGTTCGTTGAGATTATCCCACACCACACTTAACCCACTGTACTCACCATGGAAGTTTCTTTAAGCCCGGTTTTCCAGGCTGCTCAGAGCTCCAGTTCAGCTTCACTTTTTTTAGAGTGGATACAGGTTCATAGCTTATGTACGTTCAGATAAATGAATTAGTCCATCTCCATCTCACCTTAATTGTGGTTCTGGTTTTGATTTAATTTTCAGATTTTTTTTCAGTTATTTTATTCCTTCTGCATTGCTCAGTGGTGTAACTTCTATTGTACAAGGGAGCAATCACCTTATACATCCTCTCAGATTGTATTTGGGATGTGACTACCACATTCCTGTGGACAGGGTCAGACGATTAATGTAGTCAATAGTTATCTGTTAGAAATTAGAAACTGGGAAAGTTAGCAGTGTGGATCCAAAACAGTTACCAATGATGTAATTTTATGATTATTTGTAGCAATGAGAAAATGTCGCCAGACCCCTGAGGTTATTAGAATTAATTCAAGATAAACAGACATCAGCTTGTAGCAATATCCTTTACTGCTGGCATTAGGCACGTCCACCTGATTTATGGTTACAATGAAAAAAATTGCCATCACGTAAAAAGTTCAGATGACGACATAAGGGACTACACGCCATGCGTGTGAAAACTGTGATACGAATGGGGACACAAAGGCTTTCAAAGTCTGAATTTTAGGACACAGAAATAAATGAGGCAGACAGAGATGAGGGCACATTAGTTCTGAGCACTGCATGTGAATGGGATGTTTTATGAATCAGGAAACTTCTCGTAAAAAGCCAAAAAGTTGAACGCAAAACCCACCAGGCAATCAGCACACAGGGAGTCGGGCAGGAATCAGTGCTTTTAGATGTTAGGCCTCCCTTGGAGCAATTTTATCTTTTGAATCATAAAACCAGGAAATATTTTAATATCTTTTGTTGAGCTATTCATCTCCACTTGATAGGCACATAGATTTATTTGTTGACTCCAGCTGACACAAATTAGCAGATCCAAAACATTTAACTAAGGTGCCCTGCTTCCT
>NW_008600952.1:9863-35212 GCF_000691845.1 Merops nubicus
CAAAGACTCACGAAGGATGGACTCTCTTTGCAATAAGTGATTTGATAAATAATTAATAAACATACGAAACCCTAAAAACAGAACTAGGGAAGAGTCTATGTCCAAGAGGAGTTTTTACCAATAAAAAATCCTTGTTCTATTATCACCTTGAACAAATGCATATATAAAATATGAAGAGAAAACAAATAATAACTTAGTGTATTCCTGTAAAAAAAAAAAACTTACAACTTAAACATAGATGTGCTAAAAGTCCCCAGCTGGGATAATGCCAGTATTGACCAAACTGGTTTAAGAGACCAGAGAGAGATTTCTGGATACCAAAGTGTTTATGTTCTTACTTCAAAAGAGTAAGTTAAAATACGGGTGCAATAAAGAAAGTGGAAAAAAAAAAAGGAAATAGTGTGTAAAATTATGGGGAAGGGTAGTTCCTGATCCCAGCTATGTAAGCAGCTATCTTTATTAAATACTATCTTTATTAAATGCTTTCTGTTTTTAAAACATGTCTAAGATATCAAATGTCAGTAATCTGTATTTGCTACCCACCTAGCTGATGTAAAGTTCTGTTTTCAGGGTGATGGTATGACTCTGGGGTTTAGCACGTGTTGGAGTTGCCAGGTGCTCCAGCAAAGCGAGCAAAATGTGTAAAATGTGTTTAAAATTGAGTAACTCTGTACCCACAGATGAACAGGTTGTGCTTGTTTTGAACTTTTAAAAATAGGATGGGTCAACCAAACAGGTGATTTTTAAAGTAAAAAACGCTACTAAGTATATCGTATTGTGTGAAAGCAATTGGACTAGCCAGTAGGAAGAATATAATGCTACATGGCAGGCTTTAATTTACCTCTGGAATATATCAGGCACCCTCAGCATTTCCAGATCAGAAATGTTTTGTGATAAGGCTTCTTGCTTTCGGCACCACTTTTCAGCTAGGTATTCCCTTTAACCCTGATATTCTCCTTTATTTTCTCACGGTCTAAACACACCCCTAGAGCTCAGCAAATGGAAATTACACTACCTGTGACTTTCTGACCAACTTCATGTAGAAGCTTTTGTCTATGCATATAAATCTTTCAGAATTAGTTTATTTCAATCCAGATGTAATCACTTAAGTTCTTTGAACCAATTTTGTACAATAGATAATCTTCAAATAATGATTGCCACCAGAAATGTTAAAATGTATCATCTGTCTCAAATATTGTGGTGTTTTAGATATATTGGTGTGGTATTTTATAATAAATGTTTAATTGATAATCATGAATGATTTGTCTGTTGTATTTTCCCTGTGTCTGCAACACTTTTTCTCCCTCACAAGTCTTACTACCTAAAGCATTTGCTACACGACCAATTTTGGCCCTACTGAAATTAATGTGTGCACCTATTACCTTGGTTGAGAGTGAGAATTAGCACAATTTTAAGCACTCTGTATTATGTTCTGTCTTTAAAGCCCAGCTAACCACTAGAGTTGTTAGTTTCTGAAGTGCTTACTATTTTCGCTACTGGATCACATGTACCTACATTTAAAAATAATAATAATAAAAAAAAAACCAAACCCCACAACAAATTCAGTTCCAAAGTACACAGGGATGGGGTTACTGAAGTTGGTGGCACTGCATACTCTTACGCTAGACTCCAGCTGGCTGCTTAGCTGAAATACCAACCTTTTAACAATTGCTTCTTTGGCTGATACAGGAACTGAATTAAATACAAATATTCATGTCACTATTCAGGTCACGAGTTTGCTTTCAAATTCGTAGGATGAAAAACACATTGATAGGTGATTTTAATAACACCAATATTTTTATGAAAACAGCATACAGGAGACTGAACAATTGCAAGTGAAGGTTATTAATTGTGCATTAGTTAAGATTTTAATATAACAAATTATTGAATAGTATTTCTGTATTGACTTAGTGGAGCAAACTGCTGTTCTATTTAAATGAATGCTATTGTTTTTCATGTAAGACCACTGAACACATGGAGCATCATACCAGAAGTGTTCTGAAGCAGTGCTTTTGCTGTAGGGATGTACTGGCAAGGAAGTGTCTTATCCTTATCTCCACTAATGAGGAGAGCCTTCCTAGTTTCAGACCTTAACATTTTAAGTTTTAGTTCACTAGTTTGTCTTGAACTTAGTTGCACTAGTGACCTGTCAGCAAGGGCTCCCTTGAAGTGGGGACATCCTTTGTATACATTTTCTCTTTGAATACTTTGCTTCCATTAAGGAAGTGGCAATGTTACCCTGTTCCTAAGAGTGTCTTTACAGTTCATGAGCTCTAATTCCTCCTTGAAAAACAAAATAAAACAAATGTAAAGAAATTACTGCCAAACTTCTCCAATTATCTGGAATTTTATTCCATCCATATACATGCATAGTAACAACATTTGTTGAGAAATTATTTCTATCAGAAGTAGAACATTATCTTTGTGATCACCAGTTGCAGTATTGCTACTCTTATATTTAAATATATCTTATATATGAATTAGATTCATAATTGCAGCATTGAGTTTAGGGTTTTGTTTTAGACTGTGCCTTTCAAAAGATAAAACTGATTGATATGACCTCATTACTTACAATACTGCTTCCAGTAATTTTGTTCATTCTTTATAAAGTATTGCATTTAACAGCAAAGGTTTAAAAATTGAGACAAGAGATGCATCAGCAAAAGAAAATACAAGTACTATACAAGAAAAAAATTGCCATCTTCATTTAACGTACGTTTCAGATTAAGAAAGTGGACAGAAACATACTGCTACATACAAATGCAAAGCCTAATGACTAAGGTACTGTATCTGCTAAAATATAAAGTGCAAACTGAGCCCAATTGTTCAAAAAATTGAAATTTTAAGGCGAACTTTACAGCATAGTTGAAACTTCCTTGCAAGTTATATTTTAGCATACACTTGTACCTGTAACAGCATATAAGGAAAAAAAATCAGGATACACAAGTGCTTTTGAAGCTATTTCTAAAATGCTTTTCTGTATTGTTTGCGACTATTTTCTTTAAAATCTACTATACAGTGCAAACCATATGTGCTACACAATAACTATACAATAACATTACAAATGACTTTAATATAAAGTTTTTAAATAAAAAATAAAACATAACTACAGCTATGAATACTGCTGGTAAAATAAATTAATATTTTTGAAAATGGCACCAATAATACACTTTACTAATGGACTGTAATGAAATTACACCTTTAAGTCTTCAACTCAGCAATAGTGAAATCTCCTGATTGTCCAGATGTAATTCAAACAGCTTTCCTCAGACTGTATGGAACAATATGCTAAACACAGGTACCAAAGGTGAGCGACTGTTTCATTTGACGTGTTCTGCTGCGTGTGACGAGCAATAAAACTTCTTATGCGTTATAAAGTTTGAAAGGTTGTTGAACTGGATGTCACACAGTCGGCAGTACTTCCCACTGGTTGGGGCCTGGGTAGAACCATTCACGCCTTTAGCTATACTAGACAACTGTTCCTCTGCCGTAGGAATTGCCGGAGAGACATTTTCATTCGCAGTTAAAGGATTCTCAGAGATCCAAGATGGAGACTTGTGCCCATCTTCATGCAGAGGATTCTGAGAAATGTTCTCTTGCTGTGGGTTTGCAGCAGGTCTTTCCTCTTGTTTCAGTCCCCCGTTAACTATCACCATGCCTCGGTTTTTTGGCAATAGTGGAAGAGACTCTTTCTTCTGTATAGCACACCCATTTGGAGGTGCCTGGCCTTTAGGAGATTCGCTTTCTGTATTTGTGCTTTGATCTAAATCAGTATTATGAATGACGAGAGAACCAGAAATGTAATCACTTGGCTTTATTCCATAATATGGAGAAAGCTGATCTGCTCCTTTAGCTTTCTTTATTGCTCCAGGGTAAAGGCATTGTGGAAGAAACAAATGTTTGTTCTCTTCTTTCGTAGCAATAAGCTGGGCCGCTTCGCTAAAGACTTTTAGTCCTTGAAGTGTTGCTAAGTGTGTGGAAAATAAGTTTCCATTAGGAGAGGACTGTTTCGAGTTTCCATTTTTCTCACATTTGATTATGCTTCTTTCGTAACTGACATCTGGGCTGTTTCGTTCACTCTCTGGGTTTTGAAACACCTTACTGTCAAGTTGTCCCAGGTCGTTACGCTGATGGGCAGTGACGGGGCAAAAATTCTGCTTGTGAGCCAGGTAGTTCTCTACCTTGTTAAAACTGATCTTGCATACTGTGCATTCATGGTAGTCCAGCAGCCTTTTGGGAGAAGCGGATGTCCTCTCTGACGGAGGTAAGCATTTTTTACTGAGATCTATTGGCACATCCATTTCCAAGCAAGACACAGTGGAGTGGGGAGTATCACACTTTGAAACTGGAACGCACTTGTTAATAGACAGTGATGTTTCCAGATGCTTTGAGACTATTCCTGGGAAGATATCACACCGTGGATGGTAACATTCTGCGAGGCCCTCCGCTGACTCTTGAGTAGATGTGCAAGGATTGCCCAGATTAGCCACTTCTAGAAATCGCTGTTGAACTAGTGGCCTTTGCTCTTGCTCTGGCAGGCACATCTCATACATCTTCCTCCGCTTCCGAGTACGCATTGTTCTCTGCATGGCAGGCACTTTGTTGGAAGCGGACCTCTTCAGTGGGGGATCATGGCGGGTGGCACAGTAGTACTGCTTGTGGACCATGTACGTCTCATGTCTGCTGAAAGTAATATTGCAAGCTTCACACGTGGTCTTGTTAGGATCACTCTCTCCTTCTCCTAAAGGAGCACTGGGATTCTTCACATCAGAAGTTTTCCCATTCATCTTCTCATCGCCGTTGCTTGCAGCTGATAATTTCTTAGATTGTGCTGTAAAGTCTTTTTCATGACTTTTATTGTTCGGCCCGATCAAATCTAAAACACTGGAGGAGTTTAGGCAAGACGCTTGCAGAATCTGATTTTCTGGATCTGACGTGTGAGGAGCTGCATTCAGGATGTTTATAGAGCTTTGACCATTACTAGGACTTGCAGCTTCTGGCATTTTTTCTGGAACACTGGAAAAATCTGGTGACTTTGCCATCTGCTGCCATCGGCTGCTGCAGTAATGCTTTTTGTGTACCAAGTAGTTGTCCAAATTATTGAATGTTATGTTACACTCAAAACATGTAGCCCCTTTGGGCATCAAAGGACTGTAAATTACAGGCGGATAGTTGCTACTTCCATGTCTCAGTCTTCGATGGACCAGTTCGGACATTTTGGCTAGTATCTCTGAAGCCTGAGGAACCACAGTGATGTCTTGGGGAAAAGCAAACTGGGAAAGAAAAGGTCCCATTGGGAAAGAAGGACCAATATTAGGCTGAACCGGCGATGAAGCAAGTCTTGGACTGGACGGTTCAGATTTTATTTTAGTGTATGAAAAACTCTGCTTATTTGTTGCAGGTTGGGTTTCTGGCCTCTGGTTTGGAAGGAAAAGTGGAGCCTTTTTTTCACATTTATCAAGCTCTGTATCAGAACTTGCATCTTTAGTCTGCATGGTTTTTTGGCTCTGGGGAACATCATTTCTGCCCAACAGGTCCGTTGCTGGCTGCAAACCTTCTTCGTTTCCACTCGGAGAGTGTTCAATGTCACTTTCCCTCTGAATTTTGTTGCCAGAGACATGTAACTCTTGATGCTGCAGTAGCTCCCTCTGAGTTTGGAAGCCAAAATGGCAGTGATTGCATCTAAAGGCAGCTTGAGTAAGATGTGAGAACAAGTGCTGATGAAAGTTAATCACTGAGTCTGCAGTGTAAGTACAAACTGTGCATTTCAGACTAGCACCGGGTGGGAGAAATTCTTCCATTTTCACACCTATAGAAAAAAAAACAACAACAAACCAATTAAAATATAATATAAAGTGAGTGATTTTGACCTTCATGTATTATATTGGCAGATCAGTTGCACAGAAGATAGAAACATGGCGAGAACAACTAATGGTCTTCTGATGGGATGGCATTAGTCACCCTGAAAATACTTGAACTGGTTCAGAATTCCTTTCCTCAGACTGCTAGAGGATATTCCCAGACCTCTCCTCTGCTTTGGAGAGCCTTGGTATCTGCAAGCATTCAGCAGAGATGAAGGGAAAGAAAGAATAAGGGAAAGGATAAAAATAGACTGGACTTATTCTAAATTAAAAGGTCTTAGAAATTACAATTTTAACTAAAGGAGACATAATGTTCCCCATACACAATCACTGGAAATTTTGAACGCTGAGAAAGCACATCAAGGTCAAGAGGCTCAAGGTTATGATGTTGCTTGAGGTACAGCCACAGACAGACCTGAAGTAGCATGTTGAGCATTACTGATGTTCAGCTCTTTGCCTACATGAGTTTCCTGTAGTGTGGGAACAGGATACAGATCTGTCCTCATCAGAAAGGACTGATGAGTTGCAGTCATTGTGAAAGGAGGAAGAGGAGTAAGACATGGCTTCACCAACATTTTATCTTCTGCATATAACGGCTGTAGGCAACTACTGCTGTAACACAACAACTTTTCCTTATGAGTTCACTGCAGTTTTCCCTACCAAGAACAGCATGTGCAAAGCCATCTTACAGTCACTGCTGAAGCAAAAAAAAAGATGTTTCACAATATTTTGAAAGTGAAAATGCTTTAAAAAGAGGTAAGATCAAATTTCTCTACTGCAACAACACAGATTCTGATTATGTGTTAGACAATAAAAACAGAAAAAATATTGGTAGGGACGACATTCAGAATGGCTATTTTTTTCTGTCTATACCCCACTTTCCCCCATGCCTTGGTCAGGTAAACTAGGTTTGAGTTAGTTGAACAATATAAAGCAGTAAGAATACTGAGGCTCAATCTGTGGAAGGTCATTCTGTTGTACCTGGAGGTCTTCACTTCTCCCCTAGCATCAGTGACTCCCACAGATGTGGGCAACATTTGAACCTGAACTACTCTTGGCCTCAAGAGGCCAGAGGGGAGCCAAGGAGATACACAGTACTTCAAGCAGAACTTGTTCCCTGTTAGGCACTTTTTCACCAGGAGGCCATATGAAGCTTTAGCTCCTACACTGCCATGAGGTGGTGCTTCATATGCTCCCACATCATGTAATGCAGTTACAGTGAAGTGCCTCGATGGACTCTGCGTATCAGCTGGAGTTCCACACTCCAGTGGTGTGGGACTTACAGTACCCAGTAGGAACTGTACAGAAGCTGACACAAAGACAGCACTAGCTTATAGGGCATTTGGAAAAGGTATGTTTCATTCCTACTGCAGCAGCTGTGATAACTTGTTGTTTTCTGTATAGAAAAGCAGAACAACGGGATCTGAAGGAGAGCAAGAATGATTGGACTGGTTTATGACTACAAAGAAGGGCAAGGCCTAACTTTTAACCTCTGATCTAAGAAATACCTAATGATGCTTACTGGAAGTTCAGCATGATCTCAGACCTATGTCTATCAAGGAACACAGATGCTTATCTCTAGATTGCAAGAAGAAATGGTCACTCACAGCTCAAGGCTGTAAACTCTTTTGACCCCCAAGCCAATGGTATGTCACTAAATGCAAAGAGCTGAAGCAAGCCTTTTACACAACGTCTAAGATTTTAGATTCTTCCTCTGCTTGGGGAGAAATGCATTTGTTACCTTCCAGGAATACCTGGTTTTAATAACTATGCTGTAAGACATGCTGGGCTGCATTCACCTGCTCTTGTTGAAGCTGTTGCTGCTACTGCCTCTGGTTCAGTGAACAGAGGCAGTAATATTTACTAGGCAAGAGACAGAAAATGGCAATAGCTTGATAGTCAAAGTTAAGATCTGGAAGCACAAAAATATCTGACCTCTAAGTGAATTGCTAAGTGCTGTCTGTGTTGTCTGCATAAGGAAGATTCTCACTCAGCATTCTACTCCTGTTAGGGGAGGTACCAAACTCCACCAAGGCAGTAAGAAGCTTTCTAGATTTGTAATGGCTGCACAAGTATCAAAGGAACATTTTCCACTGCGTAGACTACCACTCCCCCAGGAGTTTTTGCACTGAAGCCGAATAAGGCCTTTTTCGGGAATAAAGCAAACATCAGTGTCCTTTAGACTCCATCCATATAGCAGGAGTATCAGGAACCCCCTTTTGGGCCCTTGTGTCTTTCCAGACACAGCTCTGTACCCTAGACAGCCAAAAAACACCCATAATCTGCCACTGCAGTCTTCTTAGTAGTTCTTCTTAGGTAGGTTTCCTCTGCTACTGAAAACTCCAATGCAGAATGTTCTGCATTAACTTATGTTTCCAGCCCTAAGTCAAAATGAACTCAAACAGTACACTCAAAGGGCCTTCAGGGAGGGAGATAAGATTTCTGCCGAGTTCCAGATTTTTAATCTTGGGAATTTTGCAATCCTACTTTCTGTGTATCTAATATTATAATTTTAACAATGTGGACAAGGAAAATACTCTCCCCATTTTATATTTATAAGGAGGGAACAGAATATTTTTATGAAACAAGTTTTTATTAAACAAGTTTCCTGGGAAAAGCACACAGAGTTCTGGAACCTGGTCCTTAACGCCTCCTGCCTAAGAAGCCTACTCTAGGACCATGAGACCTTATTTCAGAAGGACATGCTCTTTGGTGGTATGTATTTCTCCACTGAGCATCAAAACAGGGTAGGTAGAGATTGTAGTCTAGCAGACTCACGTCTGGTGGACGGAATCCGGAAGTAATTGATTGAATCTCTCAGAGACCAAGCAGCAGTAGTCAAACTGTGTCTGGATTTCTGAGCAGACCTTCACCAGGAAAGAAATGCTGCTTGTATGCATGTATACACAATTAAGAGAGAGACAGCATTCAAATGAGGACTATCAGATAACAGAAATTACACTGGTCACCTGGGAGAGGTACTTGGTGTAGAATACGGGTCAGAAACTGCTGACATTTTGATAGTATCTACACCAAATGTTTGCATATATTTGGAGAGACATAGATCCGCTGAATGTCTGTAGTGAATGATTCTTCAAATAACCTAAATCTATAAGGTGATACAGAAAAATACAAGGTACTTACCACTGTGAGAATTTAGGTGCATTTCCAGAGCTCTTGCATTAGAAAAACTTTTGGTACACTGTGGGAAGGGGCAGACACTGGATATCTGCTGAGCACTATCTTCATTCTCCTCGGAGAGCTGAGGCCCCTCTCTCTGCCTCCCACTGCAGTAATACATGAGATGGGCCTGCAGGTTCCGCTCGCTTCGATACCAAATGCCACAGGATTTGCAAGGGAATATGTCCTCTGTAAACAAATAGAGCCAAGTGCAGGTTAGCCACAGTGCACTCAGTGCCAACCAATTAACACAGCTGGATTAATTCCCCTCACATCCCCATTAAATGTATGCTTATTGAATAAAGTACTGAAAACAGAGCCCCAGGTATATTAAAATATCACTTGCAGGTGGGAGATAACATGGGAGACAGTTGTTTCTTTCAAGAGAAGATTTTAAAAAGAGTTACTAAAAAAAAAAAACACAGAAATTTTCAGCATGTATATTTAAAAAATGAAATTAAACTGTTTGCTGTGAATATTTAGCACAAATTCAGGAGCTACACTGTATTTCCAATACACTTCTACGCAACACGTGACATCTTTCAACTGTGCTTTTTTTTTTGTGTGTGCACAGAAGTCTTTCCAGCTTAGGGCCTTAGAATCTTTGAGTGTTAATTGCAGATCATTCTGAAGAATGTGCATTTTCAGCATGCTTATACATGCTGAAAATTGTATATTTTATATACAGTTATTACTGTAAAATCCTGTTACTCTGGTATCCAGGAGGCTTGACTAGAGTACATTTCCTTAAGATCCTACAGTGTTGACTACAAGATACTAGGCAGCATGTTTATTTCCTGGGTTCCTGTTGTTATTAAATATTAGAAGTTAAAATTTCTAATGTAACATCTCGTTTACATTAAGTGATGAGAATGGTCCCTTCCGCACATTTGCCTTAAGTCAGTTAACACCTGCCCCATTCCCACATACAGTTCAGAAGTTATCATGGCCCTAGGATCATTCCCTGCAACCGTTTTGGACAATTCTCACCTGGTTTTGAGACTAAGAGAAGATCAAATTATGAGTGCAGCCAGGTTGTGCCAGTGACCTCAGGATCAAAGAATGGGCAATTGCACTCAACATCAAAACACACCTTGGTCAGCATCAAAACTCCTGCTGATTTCAGAATGTACAATGCTGCTAGTGACTGTAATTAATTTAGTCTTGAAGAATGGTTGGCTGCTTCAGAAACATGGCATGCGTAGCTGATGTTGTAATTCATTATCATTCATGACAATTTATGTTTAAATTCAAATATGGATGTGTACAGACAACTCTCTGTTCCAACTCCTTTGAGTGAACAAAGTTGAAGACTCCCGCCCACTGAAATGGATGAGTCTTTTATTTGTTAAATATCTAAAAACGGTGACAAAATTTACATTGCTAACTTTGCTTCTCTGACCACATTTCGAGTGCTTGTCTGTTTTTTTCTGCACAGGAATTTGAATAAAACATTTTCCCCACTACCAGTTTCTATTTTTCCCTTTGCCACTGAATAATTGTGCATGAATTTAAGACACAAACACTTAAAGGAACAGTTAGTATTCCTCTATATACCATGATTAAAACATTACTGATACAGCTTGCAACATGTGAAATGTCCAACTCATGTGAAAGCTGACATTCTACCATTTGGTTTGGGCTTCCAGTGGTTTAAAAGATTGAACTGTTGGGGTTTCCACAGAGAACAAATTCCAAAAGTAGTAATAGGAAATTCTGATATGGGCAACATGTCCTGTTTGAATTAATTTGACTGCACAGAATTGAACTTTCTGATTATCTTAACAAATCTGACTTCCAGCCAACTTGATTTCCTATGGGCTAGATGACCTAGACAGTCTGTAGCTCCAGTTATGCATGCTGAATATGTGACACCTATTACATGCTATATAAATGAAAAGCATTTGAGAAATTTTGAAGAGTGAGAGAATGGAATTCCAGTGAGAACAACGTACAGGGATGGGATCTGAAATGATTACTGTCCTAAAGTGATGCAAAATAGATAATAAAAGGGTACCTGAAAATGTTTTATTTCTTTAAAAGCAAAATATTTCAATTTATCTCAATGGATAGTTCCCAAATATTTCAATGGATCAATTCAGGAAATGGAACATTCAAGTTCAAGATGAATGAGACAAATGTGATACTCTAAATTTGATTTTTCAAATAGAAAATGTTAGGAACTGTTAAAAAAAACCAAAACCCAAACAACAAACAAACAAACAAACCCCCAAACCTCATAAAATTTCATTTTTCTAGAAACTGATTTTTTTTTTTTCCATAGACCTAACCAAAGAATGGTTACAAGATGTCTCACTGCAAATCTAAGGATGTATTCAGCATATTACCGAACCCATGTCTAGCTTGAGACTTTACTGAAGAAACTGAATTTCACCAAACCAATGACATCTAGAAATAGCCCTATCTGGTGGGAGGCAGAACCAGGGTGGAAAGTTCACTTGCTACTTCAGCAGCCTCCTGGACTTAAGAGTATATGGGTTACTCTGAGTGTCCACTAAGCCTATGTAGCAAGAGCTGATGCACTGTAAACAGACTTCTCTTAGCAGGGGAAGTAGCAATGATCAGTCAGGCTTTCCAGGGCACTGCAAAAGGCAGCAAAGGTATATCCAGAAAACTGATGCTGTAGAAATCTGACTGCTTTGCCAAAGGCCAGAGTTTGCCTCCTGCAGTTTCCACAAAAACACATCCTGAGCTCAAACAAGCTTTGTCCTTTAGGCTAGGTAACTCCCTCCCTGGTTGCTCCCTTGCAGCTGTTGGCTGCAAACACTGGTCTGCCCTAACTGTGGTAACCTGGTGGTCCATTTTAGGGGCTTCTGCCACTTTCTTTTGGACAGGTCCTGTACAGTGCTAATTGCTGGTTTTGTGAATAGGCACATCAGCTCAACAGCAGCCCCATGCACGTAGGTAAAGGGCTTGAGATTGCTGCCAACTCGCTCTCTGGAAGAGAGAACTTGGATGACCTAGACATTTTAAGGTTTAACTTTCAGAACAGGCTAACAATAAATGTGTGACTATCAAGACTGAGTACCCAGAAAATAAGTTAAGAAAAGTTCAGGCTGAATTGTCGCACTTCAGGAACTGATTTATAATGTATTCATGTCCCTCTTCTCTAAGGACAGCACTTAATTACATGCTGTATTTTGTCCATGACAGGGTCTACTGATGTCCAGAGGACATAAAAACATTCTTGGGTAGCCACACTGAGCGGTGATGTTACAATAAATCAGGGCTGCTATAAGGCACGATCTCCACCGCATTTTGAAAGAGCCACTGAGGAGGTGTGTTCCTTCCTTCCACTGAGTATCATGAATTATTGCCAGAAGCTGCAGCTATAAGCACCAGCTTACGTGAGCAGCAGAGGCTCGACTTTGTGAGCTAACAGGCCTATCTTATCTGCTGCTTTAACAGTTTCTGATCCTCTTGCCTCTGGGAGCAGATCACAGAACCTCCACACGAGGGCAGGTTGGATACTCTGGGTGAGGCTCTTGCAGACCCCAGGTGCCAAACTGCTCTTCTCCCTCCTTTTATGTCTGCCAGTTCATCTGAGATGGTGGGGGAACAAAAGCAGGCTTTGAGCTGTGGGCTTTAAGTCGTGTGGTTTCTGTGGTCTTGAATTCCCTATCGCTGTATTAGCTCTTCATATGTGCCTGAAAGTACTGCCGTTTCTTAAAAAAAGCCAGAGAAAAGTATTTATCACTTACTGTTCACAATAGCCGTAGGCAAAATAGATGCCATTGCAGCTTGTTGAGGGAGCAATTGTATTGAGTCCAGCAGGCGTGCAGGATACATCCCTTCTGTGAGAGTCATCTGACTAGCAGCTTGCAGCCTTGAGTCAAAATCTACAACAAAGGCAATCAGCTCTTCACCCTCTGAGATGGCCTTGGTCGTGGTACACCAAAGCTGCCCTCCTACAGGAAACATAAAAGCAGAAAGATTTAATTGACGATATCAGATTCCAGAACTTAAAACATCAGTGCCGTATCTTCACACTTTTTTTTTAAAGTTTTGATGGCTTGTTAAAGGTAAAGAGACAAATAATTTTTACTTTTACTGTCTTCCTTCTGTCAACGGAGCAATTGTTGACATATAATAAAAATTAGGGGAACTTCTCCTAACTATTGCAGCATGAATATACATTTTAATGTTTCATTTTGTCCCCTAAAAGGCCACATTACAAAAATCAATATAGAGGTGAAGATATTTTATATAGCACTTTTCTCATCATTACTTTTCACCAATTTTTTTTTGTAACTCCAAGTTTCTTTTATTTTGAATAACAAATCACAGCATAATAAAACCAAACAGCTGCAAGAAAGAAATCAGATTTCCTCTTAAGTGCGTTCTTACCCTCCCTTATGTTTTCCACCCTCTTTCTCAAAAAAATCTTCCCTTATGTAATATTCTTTGTAACATGACTGCATTATCTCTGCTTACACTGACTGAACTTCCTGAAAAGAAAATATGCCAAAGATCTGTTTCATAAAGGCTTATTCAAATAAAGGTTTGTTTAAAAGGGGGAGAGGTGGAAGAACTTTCATCAAACAGTAAGATACTCTATAGCTCTGTGCTGCAAATGTCACGTGTAGTGCATTAAAAAGAAAATTAACTATGCGAGTACATCTACTAATGTATTTGAATGCGATAGTGAATGCTCATTTATTTAACATGTTTAGACAGGCAAAGCACTTATATTGTGTTATCTACACTCTCAGGCCTAGATACATATCCAATACAGTTATGCCTGAAATAATGTTGCATACTTTATATGTTATAAAGCTTTTTTTTTTTTCCCTCAGGTTTTGTATATATAGAAAAAGCTATATGTTGTATTCATTAGGCAAGCAAAAACTGTACTCGTTTTGATAAGTAATATTGCTGTGTTTATCTTTCGGCATAACTGCCTTTTCAACTGCACTTCATTTTTTTCCCCTCAAAGAGATTATAGTTTTAAAACAACTTGTTGCAAAAATCTGGTAGAGGAGATAACAACAGTGTATGATATGCCACAGCTAAATGGAAGAATTAGGACATTGTTTTAGAGAAATCTTGGACAATTAATTAAACCAGTCTATTAGCTTTCAAAGATGAGCAAACAAAACAGCATCAGTGACAATGTGTTTCAGTGGAAAAATAAAGCTAAGCTTCCAGACCTCAAAGTGGTGTAAAAGTTTCAAAGCAGAAAAGTGTCTTTGTATTCACCCTTTGGTAATACAGAGTTGGAGGTGGCTCCAAAGTCTACAAACAATTCACTGTCACAGGACCAAAACATACTGAGGTTTACTACCCTCCAAAACTACAGCATTAAATGGTACAAATCTGAGTAATTTCCTCTAGAGAATAAGATGATGAAATGTGAGGATAGTGCCATCAGTGTCTGCACAAATGCAGAATCCTAAATGCCCAAGCAGGAATCCAAACATTTGAAGAGCACAGTCCAACTTACTGCCCGGTACAAGGCAGGAGTAAATATACAGAAGCCTTTGGAGTTAAACTGGTCTAAAACCTTTTCAAGAGAGAAACAGGCTAAATTCCTAATGTGTACTTAATTCTCTCATAGATAAAAATACGTGACACATGTGCTGCAGTCTGAGAACCTAAAACCGGGTACTCTCACTGCCAACAGCACACAGCTCATTTTCTGGGAGCAACAGGGCTTCCGTCATTAATGTGCATTTGATTTGTATACAGAAGGTGCAATAATCAACCAACACATTTTAATACAGCATAAGAGCTCTTCCTTGGCTGCACTATTCAATGGATTTCTTAATAAAATAAAAATGAGTCACTGCAGAAGAACCAACTGAGACTTTCTCTATCCCAGCAAACATCTTGACATGCTGTACCCTTGGGGGAAACGAAAAGGAAAGTGTAGTTGATTACTGGGTCTCCAGCTGCAATCAGTCTGGATCAGCTAGAAGGCTGACTCAGTCTCCTGGTGTTAGAGCTCCTCAGGCTGTTGACTCACATCCAGCAGCAGATGAAACTCGGACAGATGAAGTGAGCAGTGATCTGAGCTGCCTGGTCCACCCAGCTCCTGGAAGCTGTCACACCTAGGGCAGGCACAGCCGAGTGGGATGTGTGATGCCTTTGGAAGCACAACAATCTCTAGCTTGGCTTATTAAAGGAAACCAGAACTACAGAAGTTCAATCCACTCATGCATTTGAATATAAACTTTCAGCCCAGCAGAATTCAGATCCATGAATTACACGGTTGTTTTCTCTCACCCCACTTTATAGGAAATGAGACATTTAATTGATCATGACATATATGACCATGTTTACATCAATACATGATACTGTGTTAAGTTAAATCCTCAGATGAACTCCCAAATGTTGCATTCTTCCAGCTACTGGAACTGCAGTATACTATGTCTGCAGCAATAGCACCCACAGGGACACGACACAGTACGGTCCCCTCTTGTCCCCTTCCATCCTTGCTTGCACAGGGTGAGGCAATAGCTGCTGTTTTGAACTTTATTCCCCTTAATGCAGTTGATGTAAATATGATGGCCTTCATACACAGCAGGAAAACAGTAGGAATAGAAGTCTTCTTGAGCTTTCTACCACACAGCCTGGGAAATGGTGTGAAGAGAACCTGGCAGAGGCTTCCAAATTTAATAGGAAGTTTCAATCATGACTATCATATGAATTATTATGCTGTCTAGACACCTTTGTCACGGATCAGGGCTTCCTTATAGGTGGCGGCTACAAATCAGGGAAAAAAGTTCTTGGTTCCCACAAACATTTCTACAAGCTAAGACACAAGTGACATAAAAATTGTAGTTTCTCAGGAGCACAACATTTTTTTCATAGAGCAAAGGGTGGTGTTAACGACAGATTTTCAAAAGAATAATATGGAAATCTTTGCCAAGTACCAGTGGCAATAGACAAGGAGATAGGAAGATGTTTGCTTCCAATAGTTGTAAAGACATGAAGAGCCCGTAACGAAAAGTAAAGGCCTATTATACGTACGAGATGAAGTTCCGACTAAGCTGTCTAACCAAGAATTCCTTTTGTCAGAAAAAGAAAATGGCACTAAAATGGTTCCACCAAAGATTTACTAAGCCAATTTCTCAAACTTAAGACAGTCATCAGAAGAGAAATGAAGAACCTGCAGATAAGCTCTTAGAGAGATGAGTGACAGTGCCTCAGAAATGAAGTCATGGTCATACACTTTGGTTAGAAAGCAAGACAATGGCAGACTGGTGACTTTGGCTCTCTTCTCACTTGTTATGTGTAGACTGGCCATCCATTTACACTGAAAAGGGTCTTACTGGTTTTACATGATGGGTAAGAAAAGTCTTACAATTGTTCCAGTGCATAATGGAAGGTTTTGAAATACCAGAAGGCTTTGTGATACTGGAAGGCTGTTTTCTCTACAAGTCAAGTTCTGACTCTGTGAAATTGCAAATGAGCTTCTTGAGCCTGCAAGATATTTATGGTTAAACCAAAGAAATTTACGCGATATATAATACATACATGTCAAGCAGCAGAGGAGAATAAAAATGTCTGTAAACATTACATATTTATTTGAACTCTTTTTCTAGTTCACATTGCCAGGAATTAGAAATGCTCATTTAATCGCAGAAAGTTGGGAAAGCTAAAGAATATCTTGTTGTGCCAACTACAGCACAAAATCACATTCCAATTGCATTGGCATGAGTTCTTTATCAAACGACATCAGGCACCAAAGCCGTTATCTGATACCTTCAATGTTTTCACCAAATGGAAAGGTTATTTCAGGACTCTTTTCTTTGTCTGCATCTTTCACTGCAAACATTTTTGCTGCTTGAAAAAAAAAAAACCACCACCTTAAAAAACCACAACAAAACAGCTTCTATGCAAAGGAAAAAGTAAGGTCCTGATGCCCCTGAAAAACTGTGGACTTACTGTTCTTTGTAATGTTTATGATCAAGATTCTTGTGCAAACAGATCTGGTTCCTAACAGGAAGCTTATAAATCATAGTCATAATTGCTGTCAAAACTGCAGTGGAGTGTACTGCAAGTTTCGATAATAAAGAATAGAGTCACAGTTCAAACTTGATTACATTTTGGAAATTCATGCTGCTCTTACAAGAATCAGTGGTCTTAAATATCTTCTTCTCCTGCCAAATTTTTCACTTGCACTTTTTATTATTTATGAAATCAGTGTCTGCACAATGTCATGCAGACCTCTCCTGATAAACTCTAATTAAGATTAAGACAAGCCTTTTGGAAAGGATCCCATCATTAGCAAACATGATAAACACAAAAATACTCCCTACTTGTCAACCAGGAGCAATTCAGTAACCTAACAGTATTATCTGTTGCTAGGCTACAGAACTGACAAAGCTTCAATTATATTGTATGGCCATACCTATAGAATACTGTATGAGCAAAATGTATCTAATATAAAAGCATTTAACTTCATCCGTGCTATCTGTAATTCATGGCTTCTTTCAATGGCAAAAATCAGGTTAATAATTACATAGCATGCTGGAAAAAATCTTAGCGATGTGTCATGTATGCACATTTTTTTTTCTAATTTATCTCTATGACTGATAGATATTTGCTTTGTAAAAATAGTAAAATGCAAGCAATGGGATGCTGTAAACCACAAATGCAACTACATCTGGGCTCATCAAGATAGGGAAACACACTTAGTATAAAAATTTATACAGTAAATTGAACCAATTAAATAATATTAGATGCAGTAATACTCTGTCTTCTGTATTCAGAATAAGGAGTACCACACTGATTGATTGCATGCTAATACCAAACTTTATTTTATGTGGGATAAAATACAAAAGAAACTTGATCTTTTTTCTTTTTTTTTTTTAAGCAGTCTCTCATTTTTTCGGTTTACTTTTTTTAAACAAAGCAACCTCTATTATCCTATTTGGAACCAGCAATTTGCTCTGAAGACTTAACTGAAGCCACGGTCCTTTACCCATTCTGATTGTCAGAACCTTACAACACTTCTAGGGAAGACACAGACCCCAGCACTTTGAGCATTCTGATGGTGGGCTTTTTTTTTTTCCGCTTATTACCTGCACGACCTTAAGGAGTGATTATTTGTGGTCTGTGGGTCACAGTTAAAAATACATTTGAAAGAAAAAGATCTATTTAAGGACAGACTTCCCCATTAAGTCCACTGGGAGAAAAGAGCTTAAAAATGGATGGAACTAGGAGGCCTCTTGATTCATACTGTTGCTTCTAGGAAAAGTGACTTAAGAAAGCAAGTAGCTAAAGCTGACATTTCCATCGAGTACAGCTATTTCATAGAAAGAAATGCAGCTATTTTTTTACAGGTTAATAAGCACAACAATATAAGCATATATTCAGAGGCAATCCCACTTTTTCCGTCCTTATTATTAGTCAATTTTCCTTGCTGAACCATTTGAGTCTATTTTTTTGAGCAAGAAATGGTGAACATCTTTCACAGAAATTTAGGAAATCAATGGCAATTTCTATCAAAACTAATTTTCAGTGCCAGTTAATTCAGAAGTCCTACTTTTGTGTAGTAAAATTTGTGCTTACTGAATTTGATTGTGTTGCTGTAACAACATAATAGCCCATTTCCTGTACACACATCTCTTTGCAAGAAGGGTCAAAAGACTATCAGAATATATTTAAACAACAGACTGTTACTCTTAGCAACTTCCAGGCACTGTCAACCAAATTAAACCTTCCTCTCCCAGTGAAATATTCCAATTTGTAAAAAAAATGATGCTTTTTACTAATGCTAATGGGGGCTGGAGTTAATTCATTATCTTCCCTCCTTTGTTGCACAGGTTAAGCATTTAAGGAGACTTTGCACATCACATTAGGAGGGGATCTTCATATTTGGGTTCCTCCTGCCTCACACCCACAGGGTTGTGACGACTCAGCGTAACGAAGGCCAATTCACTGCGGCACAAGTTACCGGGTAGATCTCTAATTTTTGACATAAACACAGTACATATATCTATATGTAGACACATTGTTTAATAAAAAAATATAATTCATTCAAATCCAATACTGTTGAAATTTTTGACAGTAGAGTGGTACAAGGAACAGAACTTATAAATTATGTGTGCCCCCTCTTTGAAAAATGCTTTGGAGGTTTCTTTGTGCATTGGCAAATACAGTAGGAATATGAGGTATTGTGTGGATCCTCCTGCACAGCACCTGATAAAAGAATAAAGAGCTGTGACATATTCTTAAAACAATAGAGGAATTAAAGAGAAACAATGGGCCAGCTGCTTCATTAATACAATCAAAAGAGAGCCCAGCACAGAGGAGTCCAGATAATTAAGCACTACTCTTTTAGACCTTTTTTCTATAATAAAATTGCTAAAAAATTATTAACTACTTCATAGTTGTTAGATAGATCTATGTACTTGTTTATTTAGGTTGATTAATGCCTTTTCAGTATTCTACAACATGCCAACTCATGGTCCATACAAGTTTTTGAATAAAATAATGTAAGAATAAATGATATGGATCTGTGGTATATACAGCAATAAATCAAAACCATTTTGTGAACAGCCTTTCCAGTTGCTAAATAATTCTTTGCATTTTTCACCTGCATACACAAAATATGTACTTTGCACGGCATTTTTGCTATTCATGTTATTTTAATGCCAGGGTTCTAACCATCTCTTTGTGAAGTGTCACAAAAATCACCCCTGCAAATTCAGACTCCTCAGCCTCTCACAAAAAATAGTTTTAGTGCTACGTTAAGATTGATGAGATGATATCCTGGCATCTTCTATCATTTTTCCTTGTTTACTGATCACAGGAGACTGCCAAAAGATACTTGACCTTTAATTTTAACTAAAGCACTGCATATTATAAGCCTGCAGTGCACTGACTGCAAAAAATGTAAAATATATTATACTCTACAAAATTAGACCAATACAGTGGACAAACCAGTTCTGCTGCAACTTTTATTATTACCTCCATGTTCAGCATAAAATACAGACCCTGCTTCATTTTTAACTCACAGAACAAACTGCAAAATAAAGGAATTAAAATTGTGTTTTTCAGAACAAAACAAATGAATAATACTTAGCTTAAAGGCACTAGCCAAACTGAAGCAAGCTGCTCTAAAATCCATGCATTTTGAGAAATAGAATGGCTGCTAGAAACAGGGAAGAAAAATACTCTTTCAGAATATAGCTTTTACTCCTGCACCTGAGCCAACCTGAGCTTTGGGCATGACTTCAGCTTAGTCATATGCTGATGGCTGACAGCGTTTTTATCTCAACAGACAATTTTATAGTTAAAACTGTCAGGCATTATACAGCTGATAAAAAGAGAATGGAAAAATATTAAAGGAACTTGGCAGTCCTAGGGGAGTGAACTCCCAAACCTGGCATCTCTGTGTCAGTGTAAGGGGCAGGTCTTTCCCTTGCTGCAGTACAACTCCCTACAGCTAACATCGTGATCTGTATTGAAGCAGCTCTCAAATTAATACTGCAAAAAGCCTGGGAAGCTGAACCCCAAATGAAGCACAGTGTTTCTGAAGAGCAAGGAATATAACAAACACTTAGATTTGACCTCTTTTTTTTCCCCCTACTGTTGTCTGTCTCTGTTTTGTTAGTTTGAGGATTTCTATGTGTTTCCTCCAATTAAATGTCTGTGTGTAACACTCAACAGTTCTATTAGGTAAAGAGGCAAAACAGATTAGTGCTCTGAAAATATTCACAAGAAAATAATGTGGTAATTTTATTTGCCATTTTCCCCCCTGATAGAGCTGTCACAGCTTATTTACCACAGGGGGAGAGAGTTAAACCCATATCCTTAGAAGTTCTATGCATTTAAGAGGCTTATATATCTCTTCTGGGACCCTCGTTCAAATCCTGGGCTAATCAGAGTGAATACGTATCTTTCTATTAGATGGCTCTAAAAAGTCTTAGGTGATATCAGTTCCTGGTGGACAACAGCCCACACCGTAAAACTATTAAATGTTTGGCACAAATGGCAATACTTACAGAATGAAGCTGAAAACTGTAATATCCTCCCACATCACAAGAAGCTAAGTCTGCTGCTCAGAGGTTGAAATTAAAGCCTGCCACAAATGCCAAACCTGTTATATTTCCTTAATTCAGCATAAACTCAAACAAGGAAGTTGAGGAAGTTCTTTCACAAGTTTACAATTTTTTTTTTCTCTCTTTTATTTCCAACTTCCTGTTTTGAATTGAGTATTACACCTTTTTTACATTTGAATTGGGTCTCACTTAAGTGTTACTTCAGAATTTACTAATCCTTCAGGAAGGAAATGACAAACAGCTCAGGAAGAAAACTATAAACCTTTGCTGAGACTGCCCAAGTTTCACTGCCATCGCCACTGCAAAGGAGCTGGGGCTTATTGTCACAGCAAATTCATCTCCTCTTTTACTTTTTAAAGGACCGGTGAATGGGCACTCCCCAAAGAGCTTCCCAGAAGACACTTCCAGGTGACCCCCACTGCTTCCCCCAGCTTTTGCGGATGAACCAAGTTTCAGAGAGAGAGAAAATGGACCACTGAAACCAACTACTCTAAGCAGGGCTTTGGATACACACATTCCTACAACCCCTGCTTCTGCAACAGCACAGCTGTAAGGTGACCTTTTTGTAGCCTCAAAAACACAATCACGCCTGTGGATTGTCTTTTCAGAGTTATTTTGTGAAGCTGGAGTGTATAAAAAAGGCGGTGATTAAATGAGACAATAGATAGGCTTTAATGGCACCTCTGTCTTACAGAGAAAGCAGAGTATGCTACATCTTATCAATGGATTTTCTGCTGTCTCCCACCTGCTGCTGTAGGGCTCATTTCTTGCCCCTGGGCAAATGCAGAGTGAATGGCAAAGGTACCTGAGCGGGAGGGAGGATTATATAGAGGGAGCTGGATTGATAGGTTGTATTTGTAAAGGAAATAAACACATAAAATTGAAGGGCAAATGGGCAAGTTATAGAATGCCAAAACCAAAGTAAGAAGTAAATATTGGCTATGGGACCGGGTTGCTTATTCAATACAGGGGCCACACTCCAGAAGAAGCTGAAGGTTGTATGTGAAACAAAAGCCACCTTTTAGAATGAACAGAAGCTGGAGCATTTAGCTGTGTGCACTGTAACCCAGAGAAAACAGTTCCCATTGTTGTTAGTTATCTTGAACCTTTCCTGACATTAATGTTCACCTCAATGGTTGAAGTTCAGGAACTAGTTTACCTCAGCTGTAACTACCCTAGAGGCAAAGTAGCACTTCATTAAAAAAAAAATCTTGCTCCCTCTTGAACCATTAGAACATTTTACACCGGCTGCAGTAGAAACAAGACTCTGACAAATGAGTGGCTCCCTTACAGAATAAAAAACTAAGGAAAAGGCATCAAAAGTAGATCTGTATGTTTAATATGCTCTAAGATGTAAATGTCAGAGAAAGTACAATAAGCATCTAATCCAGTCTTTTCTATTTAAAAAGTATCTATTTAAAACAAACAAACAAACTAACAAACAAAACAACAAAACACCCAAAACTCACACCAAAACCCCAGATTTCCTAAAGATGTGTTAAACCCCAGGCATTCTAGTTCTGCCTTTTGGCATAGAAGCTAGAAGTTAAAAGGACTGAGAACTCGCAATGACCAAAAGCCTTTCCACCTTCCAGACTATGTACAATGCCCAAACTAGACAAGTGTTGTAAACCACTGCCAGGCTACCATTTAGTACCTCTAATAACAGAGACTGTTAACAGCAGAAAGCAAATCCTGTAATGGTAGCAGCAAGACTAAGCTACTTCTGGTCACAACTGAAATAAAAAAAAAAGATTATGAATGAGCAAACAGTTAACACTCTTGCTGTACACACTAATGTGGATTAGCAACTAAAAAGGATTCTGTACTTGATGATTTCTTCCAAAACAAGCTTAATAAGAAATACCAGTTTACTGAGCATCATACAGGTGTGTAGGAGCTGCCATTCTGCCTGCCTGGTCAGCATGATTTCTAAATGGCCAGGAAAGAAGTGACTGTATACCCAAAGGCAAGCTGTCAAAATTCAGGCTGCAGCTGATAAACTGATTACAAAGCTGCTTAAGACTTTGCTTGTAAACAAAAGCATTTATCAACTAATAATTTGCAATAAACTGATGTAACTCCCAGCTGAGCCCCAAACTGTAATTGTCTTTACCATCTGCCTATTAAACTACCATTCTTCATCACCAAGCAGGAGCAGAAGGGAAAGAATCTCCAACAACTACATAACTTGCATGCTTATAAATAATCTGTGAGCGTTTCACACATTCATTGTGATTGCCAGGTTTTGTATACTTCATTTTCTCTTTTTGAGAGTCAAAGAGTGCTGTGAAGTGGCAGAAAATAAATTAATAAAGACTGCCTGGTGCAAGAAAAAATTATGTAAGTTCATCATACTCTGCAGTTTCTTAATTTTTTTTTTTTTTTTTTTTTTTTTTTTACTACTCCATAGGAATATCATGAGGGAAGTCCCCTCAAGCACAACTTTGCAGATTAAACTCTCCACTTCTTTTCAACTTGTCAGTTTTCATTACCTTTCTTTCTTATGCATTCATTTCTTACAGCTGCTTCAATGGGAAGCCAGTTAAAGTATGCTGGCTCCCCAGAGGGGTGGTCACCCTTAAAAGCATTTTGCCTATCTTGTTGAGAAACTTTCCGAAAATTAAACGAATGTTGATGCTTTTATTTCTAGCTATTGACAGCCTTAGTCTTGAGAAAGGCAGTAGAGTTTAGACAAAGTTCAAAATTAACCAATTCAGATGCTCTAAAGCTGATACATCTCGAAGGAAGAATCACTTTGTTAAATGCCTGAAATACTCAAGCATGAGGGGAAGAAAACAGGAGAGAATTGATACCGTGCAGGAAATGGCAACCCCTCAAGATGTGTCTGCATTAAAAATTGAATTTAACAGAGAATCACACTATGACTTGGTGCAATGCACTCGACCAAGTATTTCTGCAGTCTGTACTCTCAGCCACCCACTGTGGCTAAATGCAAGGCTGTGACCAGAGACCCACAATTAGTTTGCCACTTCAGAAATATCTGTACAAAATGCACAGGGGCTCTCAATGGAACTTGATTTCTCATTGACTTTCCAGATTCTAAGTAAAATCATCTATTTAGCTGAAGAGAGGCTTTTCATATGCACAGAAAACATTTTAGGTCATCACTGGTGATCTAAAAGAAAAAGACGAAGGTTCCTCCTGTTAATTGAATGTTGGCCTGTTAACTGTATTGAAATACAAGAAGTTAAAGGATGACCCTGCCACCCATGCTCACAGAAGCAGTCTCATTTTCTTCCGTGAATATTTTTCTCCACCTCACAGCACCTTTGTCTGACTCGTTGTTACTACTAGTGTTGCCTGTAGAACAGCACCCCATTCCTGAGAATTAAAAAAAGAAAAAACAAACCTCGAGACAGCTTGTGATCTATGGACTTAATTGTCTAAGATACATTCTACTACAGAGAATTATGCTTGTAAACTAATAAAATTTTACATGTATATAATAACATACTCATGAATATGCTGGCTGAAGTGGGTTTCTCTACCCCAGTTTGTATCTGCAATACAGGATCCAAACAAGGAGGAAATAGAAGGAAAAGTGAACAACAGGGTGCATGGAAGCAGAAAGCACACATATGAAAAATTATGGGGTTTTTTTTGTGTTGCAAAGAAATATTTTGCTAAACCCTAAGACATGGTGATAAAAAGCACATTTCAAACCTATGTAGTTAGAAGTCATCATATGAATTACTCAAGAAATACAAATTTTAAATAATTTGGTAGGGTGAAATCCTTAGCATGATACTGTTATTTTAGAAAGTTAGAAGAGTCAACAGTTTCAAAGACTTGTATAACAGTTACATTTTTGTTTTTTTCCCATGGATGCAAAAAATAAAGATAAGAAAATCTTGGAAGACACTAAGTTTGAATTTGTAATTTGTTGTGGTTTGTTTCCATACAAAAGGCAACGTTAAAAGAATTTGCTATTGAACTATTACTTGTAATATCCAAAACCTGATTTTGCATTTCTCAAGTTCTTCACAAATCACAATTTGTTTTATATACAAATAATTCTGAGCACGACCGGCAGTTTTTTGAGATCAGGGCAAATTTAATACCACAGAAACACTTTCCTATTGCCCCCGTCACACTGCCCATGACATCCCTTTGCTCGCATGTGAATTAAAGCGAACATCCCAAGTCGTCGAGCAACCCCCAAAGACCACGAGGGATTTGCGTAAGGCAGAAGCGGGTTTTGGGTCGTTTTCAGTGTTTTCTCTGATCTCCCGTGAGCCCGGGACTGGCC
>NW_008600953.1:0-255 GCF_000691845.1 Merops nubicus
TCCCACAACCTCTTTCTGTGCCCTCTGTGACCTCCAAAGGTCATTGGAAGTTAATCTGAACATACCAGTTTTAAGTACCTACATTCATAAACCTGAACTGAATCCTACTCTTGTGCTAAGAGAAAGAGGCTCTTCCTCTTATTTAAATTCTTTGGTTGTTGAAACATAGGTGTCTAGTGTTATTTCAGGTTTCCTCTCCTTTCCGAGAGAGACACACGATGCCCATACTCATAGCACAGGACCTATGGGAGGAAG
>NW_008600953.1:571-838 GCF_000691845.1 Merops nubicus
TCCATTCCTCCTTTCCCTCCATTCCAGTTCCCCATACAGTCTTTTTTTTCTTCCATTCACTTCTACTGCCACTTGCCCTCTCCAACTATCCATCTAGCATCACAGAATCCTAGAATCACCATGGTTGGAGAGGACTTGTAGGATCATCATGTCCAACCACCATCCCAACATCTCCCTGACCACTAGACCACGGTCTCAAGTGCTACATCCACTCATTTTTTGAACCCCTCCAGGGATGATGATGACTACACCCCCTGCCTGGGAAGC
>NW_008600953.1:875-1294 GCF_000691845.1 Merops nubicus
TAACTTCGCCCCCTCCTTGCATAGCTTCATACCATTTCCTCTTGCCCTGTCAGTTGTGGCACATAAGAAGAGGCCAACCCCAGCCTCCCTACAACCTCCTTTTAGGTAGTTGTAGAGAGCACACCACCATCCTCACACAAATCCACGCCCTTCCCTGCCCATCATCCCAAATCAGGCTTCTCCTGCTCTGTCTGCCCTCTTCTTCCTCTGTCAACATTGGTACCAGTGTCCTCCAGGTGCAGCTATCGCTGCTCAGGTCCAAGTTCTTGCTGTTCCTTGTATCTCAGGTTGTGACCCATCATAGCTCTCACCCCCCCATCGAACCAAGAGGCGTTTTGAACACCTTCAGTTCCCATCCCGAGCCCGTCTCCTGCTCATCTGCTACCAGGCTGATGAGAGAGGGGCAAAAAGGAGCCTGA
>NW_008600954.1:0-48569 GCF_000691845.1 Merops nubicus
CCCGCGTCCTTCGGTTTTCCCGGGGGCAAATTCGGGCCTGAAAAGAGATGAAAAACCTGCAGCTCGCAGGTTTTGTGCTGAGCGGATTGCAGACCCAGCCTTGGCACATTGTGATCTGGATTTTGAGGTCCTAGCATCTCTAGGGCTACCTTTGCTGCTGACTGGCTGCCACTTGCAACTAGGAAGAAAAAGAACTCGGTTTAGTTTCTGAATTTGCAGTTCTTGAAAGCAGCAGTAAAGCAAGTACGTCCTCTGTTTTATCACATGGAGAAAATAATTAAGTACCTTTACAGGGAAAAGGATCTTTCTAGATGAGAAAAAAACCCTGTCTTGTTTTGCTCCATGCAAAGTGGAGAGTATAGGCAGGAACAATGGTGGTGAGGCTGAAGAAAAATTAGCTCCATGAAACATTATTCACCAAGAAGTTTGTTTGCTTGAGGGTCATAGAGATTAAATGACAAGCTTTCACTTTTTAAAATTTTCTATTGGAGAACTCAGGTTTTCCGTGTAAAATTGAACAGACAATAATGAAAAACTGCATTTGTGAGTGAAGAATAGAACATTATTTCCTTGCTGGAAGTTGAGAGTAAAGAATACATACACTGGCATGGATTTTTGATGCTGTTCTAGCCTAAAAATTCTGGAAACTGGTCTTTCAGTTTCCAAATATTCATGCTCAACCTCAAGTATTCTTCTAAAAACAATTGACTTGAGTAACTTCCCACTTTTTAAATTTGAGAAACAGTTTTGATGATTTTTGACTTGCCTTATATTAGCCTGTTCATAGAAACAGCATCAAGAAGTCTGGGTGCAATCCATCAGGAGGTGCAAAGTGTTGCCAAGAAACAGACGGCAAGGATCTTAGGGACATTTGTGGTTTCCAATTGATCTTGGTTTGGGTATGAAACCCTGCCATATATCTTACTAGTTAATGCTGTAATCACTGTTGTGTCCATAGTCTAAGGGTGCACAAGGAAGATAATGGCACTGGGAATGACCCAGGGTAGGGCAGGGCCTTACAGACCATGTCTTACTTCTCTTATCTTGCTGAATGGGTTTAAACACTTGAATTTATAGCTTTAAACAACCCACCAAATTACCTGATTTTTCAAAAGTGTTGAATACCAGCTTTTCCCAGTGAAGCTGGTGGGACTGATTTAAAATTTGGCAAGTTCTTGGACATATAGGTGGAATATACTTACAGGGTTATAGTTTTAGAGCTTTTTGGGTTGACTGTATTCTGAATTCGCACACACTGAGAAATGATCTGATCAGAAAGCTCTGCTACAGGTATGAAAACGTGTGTTCTTAAGGGTCTCTTTCTGTGGCAGCAACTCTGATGTGGCAAAGAAATGATTTATTGATTCAGAAAAGCATGTGAATTCATTTGGGTGTATTCATGTTGAAAATATTTTCAGGGAACTATTTTTATGTTTTCACTAGAAGTTACGTGCTTTGAAGAACATTTTAAAATAGTTTCTGTATTTGTAACCTGTATTTTCAATACAAAAAAGAACTGAAAAAAGACCTGCACCCGATGAAGTGGGTGGCAAGCCTTGGATACAAACTTCCTATGTGACAGGGAGACATGAGAGTGGGAGAAAATCTAACTGTACTTGGCTTCAGGTCAGGGAATGGTGAAGGTCAAGGATTGGTTTTGATCTTTTTGTTTTCCTCAAAACTGTCTGAAAAGAATGATGTTAAACTTGACTGTAAGGAGTTACTTTCTGAATTATCACCTGAAGGTAAGGAGCAACATGTCAAGGTTGGATTCAAACCCACTGGAGTTCATTGGACCATAATGGATAAAATCTTGGAGCAACAAAATGCTTTCAGGTATATTCAAAGTCAGTCCGATGAGGAACGATGACAGCGTGTGGGATGTTATAAAGTTGTATTTTACAAGAAACAGGAGAATTTTCTTAGCAACCAAAAAAACCATAGCTGAATAAACAGGTCATTAGATCTGATGTAAATATTCAGCTATGTTTAGAGTTGATATTCTGAAATATTAAGGAAAATGAGCAAAGTTCATAAGGATTTTCCATAGACTTTCAGTTGGGTGTGGATTTTTGATGTTTGAGTTTTTGCAATTTACGTGTTCTGCTTGGAATTTATTATCCTGTTACAAGGGTAATGGAAGGGCTTGCAATTATATTATTTTTTTTAGAAATGGTGGACTGCTTGCTCTTGAGAATGATTTGGTACCAGGTAATGTGGAGTCTTGATCTGCGGTGGAGAAAATGTGATCAATAAGCTAAGGCTCAGAGAGTTAAGGAATAATTAATATATTTTTTTTCTTCCTTCCTTTTTTTTTTTTTTTTCCTGTTTCTATCACTTTTAGCCTCATTGCAGATGAATTAAGAGTTGCATGGGGAAAACATTTGGAAGAGTGGGCAAAGGTGAAGCCTTTATATTCCTTTGTAGGTTAGAAAACCTGCCGGTGAGTCAGAGCAGCTGGAGCCTGTCTTCAGCTTTGGAGCATATAACTGGTTCTTATAGCATGAGCAATTATTATTTTTTTTTTCAGCTGTATTCAGAAAATTGGAGTACTAAAAACAAATTTCTGAGTCCTATTTATCTCTGTAGGACTTCCACTTTGCCATTTTCCAGTACTCTAAACTATACAGTAGCTCACCAAAAGAAATAATAAAAAAAGAGTTTTTTTGTTTTTTTTTTTTTTTTTTAGTATATTTATTGAAAAATCAAAGAGGCTGGCTATGCCAGGCTTTTCAGAATTACTTCACCAAACATCCTGCTAGCCACAGCACAGGGCTAAAACATCCTGTTGAGCACATTTGCAGCTAAGCAGCAACTTAAAATTGTGTGCAAATAACTATGCAACTGATGATTGGCCCAGGGATCTAGATTTTATTTTTTTTTTTCTGATAAGAGAGCCCCTCCTTGTAGAAATACGCAAAATAGACATTTTTAAAATTGAAACAAAGGACTCCGGGGACCACCTTCAGCTTCTAGTTTGAGCTTAAGCAGGGTTTTGGTTGGGGCTCCAGTACTCTGTGGCCCACAGTGGCAGTTGTCTTTGGGTCAGCACCCACAAGGAAAACAACTTCAGCTTTACACAGGCCAGAATTCATTGCGTCAATACACTGAAATTTTGTGGGGTATTTTTTTTTTCTTTTCTGTTCTTAAAGCAGAAACTTAGTTTAATATCCCTTTGTTTTATGTTGGTGACAGCCAGCTTGCTAATAATGCATTTCGGACAGAGCAGAGGAAAGAAGCAGTATAATAATTTTTCAGTGCTTTAGTGTAAGAGACTTAAGAAACTGTAAAAAAGTTTGCTATATTAAATTATTTCAGTGGTTCAGTAATAGTTTATATATTAAAGTCAAATGAGGCAGCCTAGCTATTGAAGAAATTAAGAAGACTTAAGTTCCTGAATGAGTTAATTTTAGTATCCTGTGGGACAAAAAAGTTGCTTAAGCATATTTTTTTTAAGGCAGCCTGTATTAATTTTAGAATATGCCTCTATGCTTTGCTATGATCTTCCAAAAACTTTGAAAAGAGACAGAGAAACTTAGAAAGTCAGGAATATATATATTTAATTGAGTAATAAATAGGAAAGTAATGTATAACTTCTGTTCCTGAATGAAATTTGTTTGGTATAATATTTCATGCTTTTGTCATAGCTAATGAAAAAAAAAAAAAGACTTATTATAAAGGTATATATAAAATGATTGAAAAATGTAATTAGCAAAATAAAACACTATACAATGATGAAGAAAATTATTTGTCTCAATTATTAAATCCAATTTTTATCTTAAAGAACAAGAATTTATATATAAAACATAACACTTATCTCTGATTATTGGCATCTCTTCCACCACCCTTCAAACAAGACCCTCCTGCTTCTTGCTCTCAGCTTAGTGTTTTGAGAAGAAATTAATTTTAATGCATTGCAGAAACTAATAGTAAGTGAGAATCCATAGCTAGAAAGGTTTCCTCAAATAGTTCTTCTCAAATGCATGTTATATTTAAAATTAAGCTACATATTTGTACAAACAGGAATACGTTTCACTGATTAAGATGTATCGTGTAAGAAAAGGGATTTTTTTTTCTTTTAAAATGCCTTCCTCTTTTACGCAGCAGATGGTGCTAGATTGTGAATATATGTCAATTTGATTTATTTATAGTCTGAAGAATATACGGTGAAAGACATGGCATGTACAATGTTCAAACAGACTACACAGCAAAGTGATCTTTATAAACTCATTTATTTTGGCACAGTCTTCTGCGGTGTGCATGCTTTTCTTGACGTCTCCTCTGCACCCTTCCAAGACTTTCAGAATTGTTTCTATCTATTTGGCCTATGAAATATCCCAAAACTAAGGAGGAATTGAGTGACAGAGCTATAGTCAATTCTGAAAGGTACCTTTTATCTAAAGATGTATTGCAGAGGTAATAGGAGTTTACACGAACTTAATTTATCTTTTGTTTGAGAGCCTCTTTCAACAGCATCCCAAAAGCATGGCAACATTCCTGATCCAAGTCTGTGTGTCCACACTGCTAGATTTAGTTTTGGCAGGTACAGCCATGCTACTAAACAGACAAGCCAGACTCCATCTGTCTACAAATCCTCTCTACTCTTTTGGCATGTGACAGGGCCCTCTCTAGGGTGGACTCCAGAGTGAATTTTTCTGCCATACACTGGCTGTATGATGCTTTTCCAAAAAAAAAAAAGAGATATTTGGGCATTGCCAGAAGGGTGCATCTTTAGACCTGCACTCAGACTGCCTCTCCATAGGTCTTTGGTTTCACCTAAAGTTTGCAGCCTGGTGCCTGAAGCTGAGAAAGGTAAAGGAGCTGCAGAAGTGACCATACACAGCTATCAAAGTGTAGGATGCCACACAGCTTCTGACGTTATCCTGCCCTTGTGCTCTCCTGCCCACATCTAGCATGAGACATTGTTGGAGTACAGTCAGCTCTAGTCACATCACCTGTATCTCACCATAATTGAATTTGTTGGCTAAAGCATTACTCAAGGAGTTCAGTGTCTGACTCTTGAAGAATTAAAATGGACATTTGGTTTGTAACTTTTCAGGGCTCTTTTTAAAATTCCAGATGCAATAGTTTGCAAGAGGCTGATTTGTCCCTTGATGGTAAGAACCTATCTTAGAGTCTGTTAGATTAGATCCTGGAAAGACACTTCTGTTCTTAGAAAGGTGTAGATCAAGACAGATGCAAAGTTACAGCTCATTTGCCTTATCCAAGACCTAGAGGATCAAAGAGGCAGTGTCACTGCAGCCTTTCCAGAGGCCTTTTCGAGAACAGAGAAATACCCTTTTGGGATCCTTCACCAGGTGCTGATAAGATATTCAACAGAGAAAAAAATCTGCCCAAACACTGATGAAAAACTAGGATATTTGCAGAGATATTCTTGAATATTACCCCAGAAGGCATGTCCTGCAATTGGTGCTGTCTTCTGGTGGTCAGTGGATTGGTAAGTATGAAGAACTAAATTAGTGGATTATTAAAGTACAGACTAGTGGGGTTTCCAAAAGAGTGACAGAATTGTTTAATCCTATTAAAGTGGTTACTAAAACTGCAGGAAATTTAATCACCTAACTGCAGTTAACGTTAGTATATCCAGGTGTTGCTGAAATTCCTCAGAAGTAAGGCCTCAATTATAATAATGGCATAATTATTTAGTCTCCATAGACTCCATAGACAAGGAAAACAATATGAAGCACGGTTTTGAATCTTGGATCACCTGAGTCACTCTCTCAGAAAGACAATTGAAGTGTTACCCAAATTCATATCTTATTAAGGCTTTTAAATAGAATTCCCTCAGTGTGAACGTTTACGGAGAAATCTCTTGTATTTTAGCTTTCCACACACTGTTCAGACTCCTTGTTCTTTCCTTCAAGGTCTTGCACAAATTACCTCCCATCTGTCTTTCCATCTTCTAGTCCATTTCTTGCCTGCCTTAAGCTACACCCTTTTCTTACTCCTCACCTCTGTTTTTTTTTTTTTTAATTTTATTTTGTTATTTGCTTGTTAAAAGCCTTATGGGACTACAAGCATCTTGTTTCACGTAAGGGAAAAGATTAAAGTGTAAAAAGAAAGAAATCATACAAGTGTAACGTGCCAATTCTGTGCTGTCTGTATGGACTTTGCCTGAATACTGAGAATGAACTATGTGTAAATAACAACTCCCTACTTGGCAAAATAAAAAATGCTCAACTGTGCAATATAATAATGGAAATACATCTTACCCCTTGTTAGACCAGGTTCTTGTCAGGGGCTTGGCCTTTGGGGACAGGGAAGGTGTCATAGAAACTGAATCGAGCAGAAGGAAACAAAAGTTGTGAGAAAAACGGTAAGCAGTAATGATGTTGAGCTAAAGCTGCTTGGTGGAGATGTGGAGGGGTTACAGCACCGTTTGCTTAAGTCCTGGATGTCATATGTGAAGATTTCTTAAAACATAAAAACAAATAATTGATTTTATACTGCAAGCATTCCAGAATGTCCAATGATACCAGCACTGAGCATTTTGCTCTGGCCTTGGATAGAATCGAGTAGGGACCCATATTGGACTCTCCAGCTTTTCTACATTGTTTAAACAATTTTAATGCTGTTTCTACAGAATTGTTATATACTCACAAGAATGTCACTGCAAATGTGACTGTAGTAACTATTTTGTCATAAGTCTGTTTTTCTCAGATGCCTTCAAAATTAGCCTACTCAGGAAGATGCCTTAAGTGTGCACAATAATAAAGATTGAATGATTAATTTTCTGCCCTTTGGCAGTTCCAGGCTTTCCTTTACACCCATTACTGTTCCTCCCTGTAAGAGATCCCTATTCTCCTTTGTATATATTCAGTTAGAAAAACCAATTCAAAGATATTAGGAAAACTTTGAGGAATTTTTTTTTCCCAGGATTTTTGTGTAAGAGGGCAGCTTGGCAGAGGCTGTTTTAACAGGTTTTTTTTTTTTTTTTTGTTCCTGACCACCTAGGCAATTAGTCCTCAGTTTTAATGGCTCAGAAGGAGACATCTGGGTTTTGTGGGATCTGTTTCCTTTGAGAGACATCTCCAGACATCTGTCTTTCCCCAAGTCTTGTGCCCTCAGCTCAGCAGATAAAGCCAGACTTAGTCTGTTAGTGGCCAACTTGAGGGTGTTTGAAACCAGGTAACTCTCTTGGAAATTAATTAGATAATCAGGGGGTATTAAGAGGGCCTGCTCTTTGCTCATGATCTCTCTGAGTAGGAATTATGGTATCAGACTGCAGTAGAGATTTCTGGCAAAAATAAAATATGTCTTATTTGTTGACATGTGTCTTGTCTCTTGAGTCAGTGCCCTGGGGAAGGACCTTAGCTTCAGGATTCAACCAAACATACACTAATCAGAGAAGGCCCCTGATTCCCCACCAGCCTTGGCCATGTCCCTGAGTAGCAGCGAGTGCTACTGATGCTGAGCCAGGCACACAGGCTCCCTCCGAGGAGAAGGAGCCCAGGCTTGAGGACACATGCTGGGGAAATGACAAATGAACACCATGAGATGTGACAGTGTGCCACATCCCTGAAGGAGCCTCCTGCACTGGGACAAGCCGGTTCTACAGAGCAGATGCTAACTGCTCTGTACGTCTTGTCAATAATTCAAAGCTTAAGAAGAGCACAGAAAAAGGGCTCATAACCCACTGAACTGTCCTGTTTCTAATGGTCCTCTTTCCTAGCCCATGGTTTATAACAAAAAGTAATGACGTTTCTTATAAAGGCTGTGAAGGATTCACATGGTACACCAATGACTATGGAGATCCCAGGAGAAGGAGGCTTGCCACTTGTGCAGTAAGACTTCACAGGACATGTGAGACATGTTTGGAGCAGTATGGATGTGACTGGAAGCCTTCTAAACTGCCATACAGTGTGGATGGAGAAGGATGATTTAGTCCTGGATGCGCTGACAGGGACAACTCAAATTAACAAGCTCCTACCAACATTAAAGCAATCAACAGGATTTAACATTTGGTATACTTTCAGCCTGCAAGTACGCAGTCCATTTCCCAAAACTCTCACATATGTTATCTCTTTGAGATTTTATTTTACCTTACCACAGTAAGGAATGATACTTTGAATTCTTCATTATCTGTTTATCTGCCTGTGTTCAACATAACTTAATCATGTTTATAGACTTTCACCTCAGTGTCAGATACTGTCTTAATTTGTTCACCAGTTACCCAGTTCTGCAACTTACAGGCTCCTCAGGGTAACTTTTTCTCTTCTGCTGTCTTTAAATCCCCTGTACTATTATTTTCCCTTTAAAACTTACAGTCTGGTTCTCCAACCTTTAGAAATATATGAAAGAATTATTTAACAGTTACTTTCTCAATTTTGTGCTTCTGGTCCTTATTACAAGTGGATTTTGAATTCATATTACCACAGACATTACAATACTGCATATCTGACTCAGCAATCTCAGACGTGTTAAATAAAAAGAAATCACCAGTATGAGTTTTTTTAAAAAATAAAACAATGTCTTTCAGAAGTATCTTTCTTTCTAGGATCTCATATTCTTCAAGTTTCTTTAGCACAATCTAATAATTGCGTTCTTTCCCCACTGCACTTCAGGCTATTGAAAGTCTAGCATCTCTGAGCAAACAACAGAAAAATATTAGGCAAAAAAAACCCCTTTTGTGCACTGTTAAGTCTGCATGGTCTTTTCTTGTTATTCATCTCTGTTTGCCATTTTACTTCTAGATTTAATCCTCTGGCTTTGCCTTCACTCCTGCAACCAGGAAATGTTCTTCGGTGGTCAGAAAGGAGCTCTGTAGGCCAGAGCTCATAATTGTCAGGTGGTCTCACCCAGAGCAGCAGGAGGAGCTGAAATGAGGAGCTCCCACACATGGAGTAGTGGGTGCTGAGCTGTAGGAAGCTGTGCTGGCACAATAGCTCAGTGCTGAATGTGGGAAATGACCCTTCCAGCAGCAGCATTCATTGCCCTCAGCTCTCCTCTCCTCCTTCTGTTCAACACGAGAAGCAAGCTTGATCCTCCATAGAAGTTACTTGGCTCTCCCATCCCAACTCCTTTCCACAGCAGAAAGAGCCAAGCCCTGTTCTGAGTGGGGAGCAGTTCAGCTGCTTTTGCTCTAATGAATCATGGGAACATTAGCAAGAGGCCCAATCTCCTGCTCACAGCATGGCCAGTACAGGGTCATTCAGGCCAGGCTGCTCAACAGTTAGGAGACTTGGTAAATGCTGTGGCCTCGTGGCTAATTATAGTTAAAAGAATGAAAGTGGAATATCTTGCATAGTTGTTTATACTGACAGTAGAAAGGTGTCTGATACCATCTCCTACAACATTCTCATTGATAAACTGTTGAAGAATGAATTAGATAAATAGAAAACCTTCTAAACTGATGGTCTCAAAAGGTTGTGTCCAGCTGGAGGCCAATCACTAGTGGTGTCCTCCAGGGGTCAGTACTGGGGCTGATAATGTTCATCAGTAACATCTTCATTAATGATCTGAATGCTGGGGTAGAGTGCAGCCACAGCAAGTTTGCAGATGATGCAACATTGGGAAGAGTGATTGTAGAACAGATGATTGTGCTGCAGTTCAGAAGGACATTGACAGGCTCTCATGTTTTGAGAGGAGTCATGGATTTCAACAAAATGAAATGTGAAGAGCTGCCACTAGGAAGGAATAACTCCATGCACCACTACATAGTGGGGACCAACTGTCTGGAAAGCAGTTTTACAGGAAATGACTTGGAGTCCTGGTGGAGAACAAATTCAATGTGATCCAGTTGTGTGCCCTCACAGCAAAGATGGTCAGCAGTCTCCTGGGCTGGATTAGCAGAGCATCAGCAGCAGGGAGGTGATCTTTCTTCTTTACTCAGCCCTGATAAAACACATCTAGCATGCTGGGTCCAGTTCTGGGCCTCCAAGTGCAAAAGAGACAGGGACTTACTGCAGTCAATCCAGTGACGGGCTGTGAAACTGGTTAAGGAACTGGAACATCTGGCATATGGGTAGAGGCTCAAAGAGCTGGGGTTGTTCAGCCTAGAGAAGAAAAGGCTTAGGAGGATATGATCAATGTGTACATATGTCTGTTTGGAGCGAGTAAAGAAGGCAAAGCCAGGCTCTTCACAGCGGTGCCCGGTGAAAGGACAAGAAGCAATGCTCATAAACTGAAACATAAAATGGAGTGATCATGTAAAGGTGCACTCTGAATACTCATCAGAATACTGCAGTCTGGCAATTAGGCTCGAGAACAAGAATTAGCATTTTTCTAAGACAGCCATAACCTCATACTTCATATTCACATACATATTATTTTGTTTATGATTTGACACTTTCATGTTTCATTTTTTTTCTATGACTTACTTATTGTATTCAGGCTCCACTTTCATAAAACTTGGCACTCTCTCTCTTGGCTGTACTCACTGATGAGTGTCTTGTGTCAAATAGCAAGTACCAGGTATTGCTTATACCAGCTAAAGAAGACTGGTAAATTCTTCAATGCAAAACCAGACATGTAAATAAGGTGCATTTTGTGATCAAAGAAAAAGGCATTCACTTGTAAATTAGTGTGGTGTTTGATGTAAACCCAGTGGAAGGGTCTTATTGAAGAACCTGTGAGTTCCGTACAAACCTGTGAATACTTTTTCAAGTACTCATGTATTTGTAATATTCAGTATGCATATCACCTAATTTGATCAAGAAGTTGTAATTTTTTTCCTACTAACAGACTGAAAATCCATAAGATTGACTTCTGGTGCACTACAGCAAATACCGGGGATGTAGTCACAGGCAAATTTAAGCTGCTACTATGAGTTTTAAAATACGAGATTAAGACTATTCTGATAAATGACTAAGATGTAGATAAATTTACTCCAAGCTTTTTGGTGACATTACCAATAAACAACAGTATCACAGAAGGTGTTTAAACACTGGGTGTAATCACAAGAGAAAGAGCATGGTAACAAAATTATGCTAAACTAGGATGTTCAACAATTAACCAGGAAGAAGCTACTTCAGTAGTCTGAGTCAGCAAGGACAGAGCTTCTTCCTGTCTTTAGTGGAGTAAGTGAACTTTTCAAGGAGTCAGATGAATTCTAATGTGTTGAAAAAGTTTATTTTTTATAATAATTAAAAAAAGCCTGCATGCTTTTAAGAAAGTAAAGAAGACCTTGTCTTGAAAATTAACTATTTTGCACATCCTCTCACTCCAGAAGTGAAGATTTTATTTCAGATTATCAGTTCATGCCTAACCTGTAACTTCCTTTTGGAAGAGGAACAGCTTCCACCCCTGGAAGGAAGCCCTCAGCAGGCAGAAGCATCTGGTGGACCAGAAAGTGGGTTGGGGGAAAGGAGACATGAGCTTGATGGAGTGCCATCGGGCCCATGTGATAGGTTCCTGTCTGCTCATCCATATTTTGAGTTATGTTTTTTCTGGAGCCTTCTGCTGCCATTGTGGCCCCATGTAGCTCAGGACAGTAGAAATCTGCTGGAAATGCTGATACCAGAGACCCAGGTCTCTTGCAGAGATGTGAGTTGTTTCACTTTCTGCCAAAAGAAAGCATCCTGGAGGACTGGATATTTACTTCCACATTTCTTGTGCTTTCTGACTGTTTTATTGGATCAGTAATAAAAAAAAAAATTACCTTAAGATGAAGTTTCTGGTGGACTGGGTAATGACATGATGATATGCATACATCCAATTCCAGTTCTCCTTCTCTCTTGAAATACGGACAAGCCTTTCTCTCCAATTTGTTCTCTGTGTTACTCCTTTTGTTTTGCTATATTAATAATATTTAGTATGAATTTTCAGCCTCCAAGATATCTGAAATTGTTCACTCTGGTGAGGTATATCATCTAACAGCCGTCTAAAAGCTAGCTGTAGTTCATGGAGGTATTTATATCTCCTAAGAGATGGTTATTCTTTATTTTTATATTCTTTCACCAAGGTGTTGCTTACTGTTGCTTACACTCAAACATTTCAGACTTGCACATCTGAATGAGTACTTGACTAAGTGTCATAAATAACATTTATTTCATGGTGGACTGATATTTTCTGGAAGAGTAGTGACAGCAGGGAGCTGTTCCTGTTCTTTTAGGAATTTTTGTGATCTTTCTGTGTCTTCTGTTAGGTTTGCTGCTGGAGGTCAGTAGTCAGTAGACATTTTCTGAACAAATGAGAAACTGAGAAAAATGGAGAGCTTGAAATAATGTGTCAGGCATAATAGGGATAATTTATTTCTTGATAGTGGAAAGATAGAAATCGATCCTTTTTCAACACTGAAAAAAGTTCAGTTTGTGGTTTTCAAGAAAAGATTTTTTTCCTGCTGCTTACTTCATGCTGAACAACCAGTTCTAATAAGGAACTTTCAGTATTTACATCTTTATGATTCTTTCAGAAACAGTAGCTCATTTGTTCTTAATAATGTTACTGAAAAATACCAGTAATTATATAATGACTGTAGAAATCACATTTTAGGTAAATGAAGAGAAATGATTTTTTTTTTTATTATAACTCTCCAATTTATATGTAATTACCAGCTATAAAAGAACCTTCCTGGTATGCATAATGACCACCTTTTGTCCTTGCATGAAAAGTCGAGGTGTTTTCATTCAAGGTTTTGTTCTCTTCAGCTTATTCCTGGCTGGTTGGGGAGACAGAGGCAGCTGTTTTTATGACAAGTCACACAGCCCTTCCCCAGACTATTGAAAATGTTGGTTTGAAAACCAGCTGGGTGTATTCTTAGTCTGTCAAGCCCAGGCCATAGAAACAAGAATCCTGGGCAAACTAGTTGAAATGTGCCATTGTTAAAAAGGAGCTGTTCTTGATGTTGTTTTTTAATGGTAACAGAAACTAGCAATTATTAATTACCTGTAACTGCTACGATTTAAGAGCAATACAATAGAAAACATGCAGACAACATCAAGTGATACATTTTGTTTTTCCAGTTACTTTACAGTAACTGGAAAAACAGTTACAGTGGTCTCCACTGGAGATTTCGTGCTTTACCATCTTTTGTGTAAGTACATAGAGAAAAATATGCAGGATTACTCTCACTGTCTCAGTTGTTACAATTATTAACTGTAAGCCACAGTAGAATTTGTCACCAGAATGAAATATACTTTTGGTTTTGGACAGAAGGAAAAGGTTTACTGTCTGTGCAACACCACAGCCGCCTTTCTGATAGAAGCGTGACAGTCAGTTGACAGAGGAGGATGATACTTTTGGCGTTGAAGACCCAGTCTTTGACAGCATCCTGGATATGCAGTCTCAAGGCAGAAGATCCTCAGGTGATTGATTGAACCTGAATGGCAGGTAGGAGAATTCCTGAACAGCAGTCTTCGTAACCTACAGTGATTTGTGTACTTGACCCATATCATGTGAGAATGCTCAGAAACAGCAGTCTCCTTATCATCACTTTTCTGGTAGCATGATATTGTAGGTACAGCTAATGACTGGTACAAACAACATACCTGCATCTGTTAGCCTGTTGTGAATCTGAGGGCAACTGAGATGAAGTGGCCACAGAATTTGGTACACGTCGACCTGAAAGAAACATTGCTCTGAAAAATTCATCATATTCTCCTTCAAAAAGGAGAGAACCAGACAAACATTTTTCATGTTTCAGCATCTGTCATAGGTTCGATTTTGTTTTGGCAGAAGTACTCCCAAGAAGGTGGCCAAGAGGAAAATAAGGTCTTGCTACAGAGTTATCTTCCCACAATTTTTCTAATGTTTATAATTAAGAGTATGGCTGAGTGAATAATTCTGAAGCTTGACTTGGCTTTTCCGCTCTTCTCATGAAAATTGCCCCAGATTTGGGCTCTGAAAATTGCCCTTTGAGTTACATAATCTTTTTGTGTAGTGTGCTTTTAGAACAGTAAGCAGTCTGGGCAGTGATAGGTCTGTGCTTTTCCAGTGCAGACTTCTTGTGTTACAGCTGGCCAGACAGGTGAAATGAGTAGGTGCAAGAAAGTAGAATCTCAGTTTCATTAGCAGCAATACTCTCTGGGTGTTGTAATACTGAACATCTGATTTTGCGTCTTGAACTGGCTCCATTTCAAAAACAGGTGTGGATTTATAGCTTTTGAACTTCTGTTTCAAGGTATTCTTCCTAAAGATTAAAACTGGTCCCAGATCTGAAACACTGTGGTCTGAAAGGTGGATTGCAACATTTTGTGAGCAGCACAGCAAGCAAGAGCCTTGTTCCCTATGGACTGTGCTCTCTTCCTTTCTCTGGACATCCCCATGCTCTCAATTCCTCTGCAAGATTTTTACTTTCACTCTTATTCCCTAAACTTGCTTATGACCTCTTGTGTGTGTCGCCAGTCATATCTCTCTGCACTGAAGATTTACGTCAGCAGATGCAAGTTGAAGGTGTCTGTGCCAGGGAGAGCTGAGTCACACTCTGGTCTCCCCTGACTGTCTTGCCTAAAGCTCTGCTGATGCTGGTGAGAGGCAGGGCATAAGTATATACCCATGGGCAGATGTATATGTAAGTCTGGATCTGAGTCCTTCCAGCAGCTAAAATGAGATGTTAGAGGGAAAGTTAAACCAGTAACTGCATGAGTGGAATGGTGGTTCCTTGTAACCATGGGTCCACACTGACATTTTGCTGCAAAAGCAGTCCCTGCTTCAGACAGCTCCCTTTAGCTCTGAAGTGGGTTCAGTGAGGAAACACAAGTTAGTTCAAGGATCGAACATGTACTTGGCAAAGGTATCTTATGTGGAATCACATTTGTAAGGTATGGAATTATATCAGCTGGTGGTACTGGGTTGCTTGTTCTGCTACTAACAAAATCACCTTTGTTAAGGTTAGAGCTAAGCACCTATTTATCAAAATGTTTGGGCAAACAGTTATGATAAGAATCACTAGCAACCCTACTAAAATCTCTCTTGTTTTCAACAATCTGCATGTTTTATTCAGTCATTGCTTAAGAAAGTGGACTATAAAACGATCAGGGGATTTACAAGATGTAATTGATTTCTGCTGATGTTGTATATTTATCTAGCAAGTAGCAGAATTTTTTCCTTCCTATTTATTATCTTGATACATGTGTAAAGATAACTAAGGCAACAATGTTTTGCTGTGACTGAACTTGTGATGGCAAAAATGCCACCAACTTCAATTGGAAAAAAACCTCTTAACATTTTCATTTACTTGGTTCCCAAATTCAGTGTAAACCCAATTGCCTGTAGCCCGTTCTTGAAAAGATCTGGCAACGTTCTAGAAGCTTTTGAAGCAATCACATTGTAATGGTTCATACTTAAGGGATATTTATGCCAAGATGAGTTTTGTTTTTTACCTTCTTTTGAAAAAAGCTGAAAACTGTCTTCACTGAGTACTGCCAGATGTGTTGGGATGATCTAACTCCGTGGACAAAAGCTTTTGTATGTTCAAGGGAATTCATACTGCATTTCATCTGTTTTTCCCACTCACTTTAGATAAAACTGATTCCAGTTTAACTTGCAGAAATGTGTATCAATTTCTGCATTAAAAAAACATATCAACTATAAGAAGATAATAGCATATTGCAATATATGGAACAAGCTTTTCTATGTCTGCTGTGATCCTGCTTTGGTATGAGAACACCAAGAAATTTGACTGGAGAAATACCATGGGTAAAAACAAGGGCAGGGAAAATCAATCTGGATAAATCTGGCACTTCTATGACACCTCTGTGACACCTCTACGTGTATTACGAAGCATGTTATCTATTCAGTGACTCCTCAAGCTCTAAAAAAAAGAGATAAATGTGAGTCTTTGTTTCTTTCTTTTAGCCTTTCTCCAGTCTTTTTGTAGGAAAAAATGTTTACCTTAAAGGGCTTGTGACCGTTTTTTTTAATAAGCACGTGTGCATATTTTTGTTAAGAACCTTAACGAAAGAAAGCTAATGAAGAGAGCCAAAGAAACTTAAGTATTATTCTTGTCTTTTTAGTGCTGAGTCCTAAGAGTTCTTTCTGTCTCACTAGAAGCTTCATGATCTTAATAGGATTATTTTCACTATTTAGAAAATATACAGGAGAAAGTTTTTTTGTTTTGTGAAGAAGGAAGCTATATGTATGGGACTAGGTTTGGTCATTTGGACCAAATATATAGCACAAGTAAAGTTTTCTGTCTTAAAAGCATGCAATGGTCAGACTGGGCAGCATTAGCTGAGTGAATCACAACTTGGCTTTTCATAGCCTTGAGGAGTCCAAACCCCCACCTGTTTCCTAGTGGATGCATCACACTGCTGTGATGGGTGGTCCAGACACGACGGGGTCTCCCTGGTGCTCTTCTCTTCTTAGCACCGTCAGCTCCATCCTGCTTCTATTTATATCGTCTGCTTTTCAGTTACCTGCAAAGTACTGAGAAAGCTGCAGAATGGTGTGATTATCACACAGTATAAAAATGATAGCGTGTAAATGCATGTGTTGTCTCACTGCTATAACAGACTATGGCCTCACCATCTCCCTCAAAGGTTTTCTATCGATGCTGCTGCATATGAAAGAGAGAGCCCCGTTCTGAAGGAACCTGCAGGTGTTGCCTCTGTAGCCTGTAATGACCCTCTGTGCTGAATGGGAGCAGGAAACAAGATGACGACTTTATTCCAGCCTGAAGTCTTTGGAGATGGGACAGAAATATTCGGTTATCCCCAAACGGCGAGAGCACCAGAACATAACACATCTAAATAGGGTTAAAATAATGCTTTCTTTTTATGCCGCAGAGACGCTCGCATTATTGACTGTCAATAGTGAGTGAATGGTGAATTTAATACATAGTAACTCATGCTAAAGCCTACAGGTAAATGACTGTCCTATTTGTAATAAACAGCTTTCTATTTAATATACTGGAGTTGTTCCAAGGACATCTTTTCATAGGAGAAACAGATGTAGATGAAGTTTTACACAATTTTGGCTGTATTCTTTTGATAAAACATTTAATTAGCAGGCATGAACACAGCCAGACACTTGAAATGTCACTAAAACAATTGTTTGATATTAAACAGTACACACATTCAACCTGTGAATGCAGTTACACTGAAAAGCTTGAAAATATCAACAAATTGTGGTGTGTTTGAAAAAGAAGTTTTAATTTTCTTCCAAGGCTTTTTCTTACTGAAGTTGAAAGCTTGGGAAAAAAAGTTCAAATGAACATTAAAAAAAGAAAAAAAAAGAAGAAAGAAACAGAAAGAGAAAAAAAATTGTTTCTCTAAATGCCAAGAGCTTATTAATGCTTCTTTCACAGATCAGAAAAAAAGAATTATGACCTGTGTTCTAAATACTGTATTGAACTACTATGCTCTTACCTGGAAAAGTTTGCTCACATCGTTGTAGGACAGTAGAACTCTGGATCATCTTGTTGAAAATTTGAATACATCAAAATAACCTAAATAGTAGTTGAAGCAAGAGGCTGGTAAAAAGAACAAGGAAACTCAGCTTCACAGTCATTTTTGCAAGTGATTGTGTTCTTAGGTCCAGTTCCAACAGAGATCATGAAAGCAACTGCTAGCTTTTCTGAGCTGTACTGTTGATTGCATTGAGAGCACCTGAACCATTAAGACATGAGCATGTCCAAAAGAGTCTTGATGCTCTGGGATAAAGCTCAAAGTGTCCTTTGAAGATACTTGTTAGTAGTGCCCTGAGGTGTAGCATTCTGGATGAATCAGGGAATGAATAAGTCAGAAGAAAACCGTAATAACACCACCTAAAAATATTGACTTCACAGTTTTCTTCCATCAGTTCACCATAGTTTCACCAGTCTGCCTGGAGTAAGCTTATAACCACATACCCTTTATAGGTATCATTCATCGTCAAGAAAATGACAACATACAATGAATGCATTAAAAATATCACAAATCTACTCCCATAGAATCAAAGTTTTTCCAAAACATGCTGAATAATATGCAATTTGCGGCTGAGATTCTCAGGCAATATAGTGAGTACCTTAGACTTGCTCTGGAGAAGCTTTTCATCTTATCAAACTTAAAAGCACCAGACACCCTTAAAGAATACTTTTGGATTAATGTTTGGTCTCTGTGCCACCTGTTTACAACACAAAAACCACTTGTACTGTAAGTCCTATATTTCTAGTAATCATGTACCATCATAGACAGGACTTCTGTAGAAAGCTTTTTTTACAATTACAGCCCCTATTATGAGAAGGCTATTTCCTGAAATATATTTTCCCAACATATCCTCTGCAATATTTGACACATCTAATACCACCAGCCTTGTAATCAAGAACAAACTTCTTGCAAATCACCAAGTACTCAATGAATCTGTCCATGGCAGAACCATTCAATCTAAACCAAAAAATACTTGTACAATATTTCCATAACTACAACAGTAAATGTATCTCACAAGGGAATCACCAGAATCCAGAAGTGCATTGCTCATATAACATTCCCATCCAATACATAAAATACATTAACTGAAATTAACAATAAACACTAATTAATTAATACAGAGAGCTGAGAAGCAATCAGTTACTGAGAGAACACTTTCATGAAAGAGCAATTGCATCTTTGAAGTCTTAGTCTTGATTTCCAAGGAAGGATTATACAATTCCTTCAAAACAGGTTTGTAAAAAAAAAAAATAATTTTTTTTTCTGCTGGATTCTGGCCATCATAGACACAATAAAACCAAGAATTATAGGATAAGTTAATATTGCAATTGTAGAGGTGGAAAGAATGAAAAAGCTGGAAAGATTGATGACTGTTGGTGGGCGCGTAGTTCTAGAAACACACAGAGCAAAACCTGGTTGAGAACAACTTATCTGAGTTTAACATAACCCTTTTGATCAGTTAGGAAAGTGGACAGGCAATTAGAGTTGCTTGCTACCTGTGAAAGAGGGTGGGGATGTTATCAAGGGAAGAGAAAATGAACTTGATAGCTTCTATGTGACAGTCTTATCAATATGGAAGTAGACAGTCATTTGCCACTTGTAAAAGATTACTATTAGGTAGTTTATGGTTAAGATTATAAGTGTTTTATAAAACATGACTCCTTCCTGGTATCTTTTTAAAAAACTATACAATAGAAAGAGAAAACACAAATAAGAATCCATTTTATCCTATCTAATAGCTGAACTAGGTGTTAGAGCAAGTGAATAATGTAATTGGCATTTCAGATAGCAGAGATGCAAAGCTGAGATAAAAACAAATAAGGAAAGCAGTACCCTCAGTTTCAACTACATATTTCTTAAAACTGCTAGTGAACTGTGCCTTCCAGGTTCTACTTTATAATGCGCACATATGAAACCATAAACTGGTTGTGGCTGTGCACAGAATGGGTGGTGGGAGGCATCAGCACTGAACCTCAGTATGGAGAAGAGCACAGCAGAGCCTGTGTGAAACCACACAGCGTGGGATTTTCAAAACAAAGCACTCATGTGGCAAAATAAAGGATGTAGAAGAGAATAGTTCATGCACATATTATAGTGAGAAATTAGCATATGTAGTACCATTTTCTCCCTCAACCCATGGATTTTAGAAAAAGACAATTATTGCCAGCACCTGCTTTGGATAGCAGTTTTGTTTCACTTGGCCAAGAGGTCACGTGAATGAGTCAAAAAGCTTGTAATTCCTTTTATGCATCCTGGCCCAATGAGATGGTGGTTGCCCACTGGCTAAGGTGAGGGATAAAACAGACGAGTTTTGGAGAGACCATTGGGAAAGCTGGGAGTTCATTGGGTAGGGGACTGCGGAAACATCAGTTTGAACTGTTGAGCCTAGAGAAAGCAGCTTGAGCCACAGTCAGGTTTGTGCGTTTACTTACAGGTGGAGGGAGCAACGCCCCACTAAGTCTCCAGATGAGGATTCTTCTTCCACAGCTCTTATTTGCTGATTTGGAGTTTGGCTGTACCAGGGGGTTATGCAGCTTATATCCGGACACTGTCAAAGCATTGCTACATCATCCTGACCTTTGCTTTTGCCTGCATTAATCCCACTTAATCTTCTGGCTCACGTTCGGGCTGTTCATTTCTTACAACACAACAGGTCAGTGTTGTGTAGAAGCTGCCCCTGAAGTGGTACCTTCTGCTGACTTCACCAAGAGTGCGGCTCCTTATTAAAAGTGACCTTTGCATGTAGCCTTATTTTCACTGCCACAGCAACTGAACTCTGACTAAACCTTAGTCATATTCACTGGAATAAGAAGTTTTCAGCAAAGAAAATTTAGCTAGTGTCACTCAATACATTTCTTGCTCTTGGTCATGTTTTTCCTTTTGAAGGATTTGAGATTGCAAAGGTTTCCAGCTGGACTAAAAAAAAAAAAAAAAGGAAATTGGCATAGACCTCCTGACACTCAAAAGAAAGACTGCAACAAGGGAAAAACAACATCCTGATTACAGGAGAAGTGTCTTTTGAAATGATAAAGTGGAAAAGATTGGCTATGTCTACACCAGTAAACCAAACAGGATCAGGGTACCTGGCCAGCTGCTGTGTTGCAACCATCTGTACTGTATTTTTAGAGTGGCATGTGTCATAGTTGCTCTCTTGTTTCAGATACCTGGAGAGAGGCAAAGAAGTTTCAGGCTGAGCAGCCTGCTGTGAGTTGCCTGGGCAGCATTGCTCTGTCTGAGCAGACCCCAGCAGCAGTTGCCACACCAGGCTGCTGTGGAGACACGGGGAAGACCAGGAACCATCAAACATTGGAGAGTTCCTCTGCCTGCAAAGAAGGAGGCAATACGTGCAAGGTTGTGTCTGAAGGCTGGCACGTCCTATAATGTCATAACTTATGTTTGTTCATTTTCAAATACATACCAGCTCACTAATTACCTTGAATATTTCCTGCATATTGTAGCTAAGTTTTGGCTTTTTAATTTTAAAATTGTCATTTTAAAGTTGTCATGCTGCTTAGCCCCCTTCACTACCTAATCTTGTTCTTTTCCACCTGAGGTCAGTAACTCCGTATTGCACAGGAAAGTTGATTTGTCAAACAATTTAATCACTTTTTCATGTAATGATAGAGTAAAATTGGCAGAAAAAGCTTGTTATGAGTCTGGGGTACTGGTAAGCAGTTATTATGTGTAATGAGGCTTTTGTCTTGCAGGATTCTGAAGATCATCTTCAGCTCCTCCTCATGCTTCAGCAAAGGGACTGTCATGTCGAATTTTTCTTTAACAATTTCCCCACTCCCTGAAAAGAAATTATAGGTTGTTACACAGAAGCTCATTTGAAGCCTCAATTTTCTTGAGTATCCTGCTCTTGTGGGGAGTACCAGGTGTGCTCAGACTGTGGCCTTCAGGTTCAAACTCAACTAGCATTCTACAAGTCTTTGATTTTTTTTCTCTTCTGCTGAAGAGGCAGTGGTTGTCTTGACAGCAGGAACAAAGCTTCATCCTTGTACTTTGATATGTAGCGAGGTTAAAATATAACCAAAATAGTCTTACGAGAAACTGAGTATTTTTTAAGACAAAGGTTGTTGTTACGGCACTTGTGCCAATAAAATATATTAAAAATTGTTGATTCTATTCAGAGCACTTTATTACACTGCTCACTATAGCATATGAAGATGCCACCCTTAAAAATATATGCTCTGCAAGGTGATTTGTGAGGTGTAACACACCCTGAACTCCAAATGATGTTATGCTCTCAGAATCATATCCCAAATGAAGATAGAAAAGCACTCAACAAATTAGTTTTGATGAAGAGGTACAAATACTGAAGAATAACATGATGTATTAAAACCACTAAAAGGAGTCCTGGAGTACTGAAGAGACAAAACAAGCTATTGAAAGGGAAAATAAACATTTTTTACCTTTCACTGTTTCTTAGAAATTCCTCCATCAGTGATTTATCTAATGTTGGTCAGATTTGCAGGGACTCACGCTTAGCTATTCTGTATTCAGCTATTCTGTACCCTTATGCACCTGGGTGGGGGCAATCCTTGGTATCAGCACAGGCTGGGAGATAGTGGGATTGAGAGCAGCCCTGAGAAGAAGGACTTGGGTGTACTGGTGGATGAAAAGCTGGACATGAGCCAGTGCTGTGCGCTTGCAGCCCAGGAGGCCAATTGCATCCTGGGCTGCATCAAAAACAGCATGACCAGCAGGTTGAGGGAGGTGATTCTGCTGCTCTACTTGATTCTCATGAGACCTCACCTGGAATATTGTGTCTAGCTCTGGAGGCCTTAGCACAAGAAGGACATGGACCTGTTGGAGTGGTTTTAGAGGAGGGCCACAGATGCAATTAGAGGTCTGGAAACCTCTCCCATGAAGAAAGGCTGAGAGGGTTGTTTGGCCTGGGGAAGAGAAGGCTCTGGAGAGACCTTTTCGTGGCCTATCAGTACTTAAAGGGGGCCTACAAGAAAGATGGAGACAGTCTTTTTAGCAGGGCCTTTTGTGACAAGACAAGGGGTCATGGTTTTAAACTAAAATAGTGTAGATTTAAATTAGATAGGAGCAGGGTACCCAGAGAGGAGGTGGATGCCCCATCCCTGGAAACATTCCAGGTCATGTTGAATGGGGCTCTGAGCAACCTGATCTAGTTAAAAAAGTTCCTGCTCACTGCTGGGGGGTTAGACTAGATGGCCTTCAAAGGTCACTTCCAACACAAACCATTCTATGATTCTATAACAATGCCAACGTAACATTATAGGAAGCAGCAAAAAACCTGCTTATGGCACAGGATTTTTGAGCTTTTTAGCAGGAAAAAAGCCTGGAAGGGAGAAGACTCTCTGCTAGTCAATGGAGACTTTGACTTTTTGCGGGGTTACTGACCAGTTAAGGAAATTGAATATACGTAAGTCCGTTGGCCCTGATGAGATGCATCCAAGAGTATTGAGAGAAATAGCTGATGTTGTCACTCTTCCACTCTCCATCATTTTTGCTAAATCATGGCAAACGGGAGAGGTGCCTGAGGACTGGAGGAAAGCCAATGTCACTCCAGTCTTCAAAAAGGGCAAGAAGGAGGATCCAGGAAACTACAGACCAGTCAGCCTCACCTCCATCCCTGGAAAAATGATGGAGTGGCTCATTCTGGAGGTCATCTCTGAGCCCATGGAAGAGAAAAAGGTTATCAGGACTAGTCAGTCCTGATAAATAATAAAATAATCTTAAAAAGTCCATAAAAAATGGATTTACCAAAGGGAAATCATGCTTGACTAATCTGATAGCATTCTATGATGAGGTGACTGAGTGGGTAGATGCAGGGAGACCAGTTGATGTAGTCTACCTTGACCTTAGCGAGGTGTTTGACACAGTCCCCCACAACACCCTCCTCAGCAAGCTGAGGAAATATGAGTTAGAGGAACAGGCAGTGAGGTGGGCTGAGAACTGGCTGCACAACAGAGCCCAAAGAGTGGTGATCAGTGGTGCCAAGTCCAGCTGGAGACCTGTCACTAGTGGAGTCCCCCAGGGATCAGTGCTGGGTTCAGTCCTGTTCAACATCTTCATTAACAACCTGGATGATGGTATAGAGTGTCTGCTCAGCAAGTTTGCTGATGACACTAAGCTGGGAGGTTTGGCTGACACACCTGAAGGCTGTGCTGCCATTCAGTGAGATTTGGACAGACTGGAGAGCTGGGCCAAGTGGAACCTAATGAGGTTCAACAAGAATAAGTGCAGAGTCCTGCACCTGGGCAGGAGTAATACAATGCACCAGTACAGGTTAGGAGGAGATCTGCTAGAGAGAAGCCCTATGGAGAGGGACCTTGGAGTTCTGGTGGACAACAAATTGTCCATGGGACTCTTTTCTCAGATTTCTGTGTTTGTGTAGGAAAGTTTGCTATTGCTACCAGTTTTCTGCACATTTGGAAATTGCTCAAAGAATCTAGTGCTTGACTTTATGGGAGGAATGGGGATGAGTCCACCAAGAAACGTTAGTAATTGTTTCAGTTATACTTCCCTTTTTATACTTACTGAAAGGCTTGTCTCATTCTTACAAATGAATTTTAATAACACATTTACATGGCAAACGACAATGAAAGACTTACAGTATTACCTTAAGACTCTACAGAACAGAATTTTCCCATACATACCTCTGTACCGATGGGCCTCTGTTCTACCTTGCACATTAGAAATCTTGCTGGCCAAATTCAGGCCTTTCTTCATTTATTTGCCACACAGGCCAAAGTGAAAGGACAGATAGGAAGGATCACTATTCAGATCCTTTGCTGATTTTCTGTTAAGAGAAAATGAGCATGAGGACAAATACAAACTTTAATCTGTACTTAGAAATTAGCATATGAGATATGCAATACCTTAGAAAGATTATATCTTACAATCTCATCCATTTGTCACCTGCTCAAACAAGTATAACTACTTTGTAGAAGCTACATTATTTTCTCTTGAATTGAATTTCAGTTAATAACTGCAGCTTAATCAGTGCATTATATAGTTTATTTTCATTAGGCCCTATCAGTCTCCTGGGAAACGAGGGTTTAAGGAAATTCAGCACTTGTAGGATCAGTTATCAATTTTTTCTTTTCAGATCTGTATTTTTAAACGTGCATTTTATTCTATTTCAAGTAGTTTCTCTTCATGCGCCTTTTTTTGTAACTCCATATAATTATCTTAAAGAATATAATGAGGAAATATCAGAAATTAGAACATATTATGAGTCTCTTGCATAGTCCAGATAGAACTGAGTCACAATACTACAGCAGAGCTTTTTCTTGTAGGTGATCTTGTATATTTTTCATATAATTATTTGAAATCCCACAACACTTAATTTATTGGTAGCCACAAGCTGATTTTCTTTACACTAATATATAATTAATATCTAAAGATATTAATCAAGACCAGACAAACTGCTTGGAGTTTTACAGTTGTGCAGAAAAATTAATATACATAAGAAAATGTCTGTGGATACTCTTCATCCAGTAACAAAATGTACTAAGGCTCTGGATTCAGGTGTAATGCCAACAGCAGCCGTAATCCAGAACTATTGTCATGTGTTTCACCAAGCAGTAAAATGGTGCAAGTATTCATATAAGGTTTAGAAATGAGATTTTTGTTTCCTCTAAAGAAGAACTCACTATAGTAAAAAGGATACTCCCAATTTCCATGAGAGAAGTTTTTGTCTTTCTTGGCATCTTTGAAAGATGTCAACCATGGGACATTGACCTCCAGTGGACTCACCAGCTCCCATACTTACCCAAACGGTTGTCTTTGTGGGAGGGCAGTGAGTGCAGGTTGCAGAGCTCTGAGTGTGAGCTTCCCACTTGACTGGACCACAGCAGTCACGAGTCATCTGTGCCATGTAGGGCTAGGCTGGAGGGGCAGCTGTGGCCATGCCACCAGCTGTGCCTGTGCTCTAGGGCCCCGGGTGGCTGCAGCCACAACTCTTTCTCTTTGTTAGCCTCATGGGCTGCCTGTCCCTGGGATACTGGGAAGAGGACTGTTTTTAACTCTAACTTTTATGGAGTTCCTCTTGTTCCCCTCTAGGTTCAGACCCTTGAAATCTCTATTTTCACTTCTTCCACCTGACATTTTTGTTTGGGCATTGCCTGCTGTTAAATACCCAGAGTTATCTTACTGTTCTCCTTCTTTAATATTCTCAAATCATGGGAGATTAACTCCTATGGTGGTAGTTTGTTCAGCATTGGCTGAGTTGTAGGGTGACTTCTAAAGACCTCGCCAGCAGCTAGACGCCACACTGAATGAGGCTGCTGCCATTGTGCTGGCCAACAGCACATCAGAACCTTAGCCCATTTTTTCCATCTGCTTGTCGGACCTTTCCTCGGGCAAAAGCGTGCCAAATGCAGTTCTTTTTGTAGCTCAGCAGTAGATGTCTCAGCCATTGCTGTTACTTCCACCACTTGGCACTGAGTTATGCCACAACTGCAGCACTCCCATGACAGGTTTGCTTTAATTGCTTCCAGTGCAGTATAATAAGCACATACGTGAATAAGTGAACAATTACCATTTGGGATCCATCTTTATTTTAACTTTTTTTTTGGTCTGTATTCTCTTGCTAGATAGAGTAGGACAGGCAGGCAGACATCTTCTCTGCTCCTCTATGACTGGAGGCTGACTTGCCTTGAAAGACAGCTTGAAAGATAGATATTTTCACTAAACCTCTGAGAATGCAATAATGAGTCAAATTCACTCCCCTTTCCCAGTCTTATGAAGTGATGAAAACTGTACTGGAAATAGAGTAGTTATTGTGGCTGCAGGTGGGTGTAAGAGAAGGGATGCTGAGAATCTTCATTTGTCCATATGGAAGCACTGATGTGTGTTTGATTTCTCTAAACAAACAAGGAAAGACAAAATGAGAGGAAATGCTTTAACTTGATGGCTGTTGTGAATGTGTGTTAGTGACACAGCACACAACACAGGTTTTCTTTAGGAGTGAAAGTGTGTTCCATCCACATCTGGGAGCAAGCAGAGCACACCTGAGGGAGTCAAGAATGGAGTTATGTGTAGGACGTTATTCAAGTACTCTATTGCAGATTGAATGCGGGGTATCTCTAGAAGAAAGAGAGCAAATAATTTCCAAGATTACCTAAATATGTGCTTTTAACAGGTGTGCAGGGTGTCGTACAAGGCAGTCTAAGACAGTCCATAATGGCTTGGCAGGCTCAGTTCTGAGCAATCGAAGACCAGGTCCTTGTCAGATGGTGCCATGGAGGATTCCTGCTTGCCACTAGCAGACAGACAGGGTGTGCCAGGCCTTCCTGCAAGCAAGGAAGAGGAAGGTACTTTTACACACAACTAACAGGATGATTAATCTTTGCAGGGAATGGGTAGAAAGTTTTGCCAGAGGTCATCCTACTTTGTGGTAGCATATGGAGACTGCTTGCCAGCTGGGACATGCAGGGCTCCCCAATCAGCAAGGACATAACAGTACCTGGGGGGACTGTGAAGGCAACACCTATCCAGGTGTTGTTATCTAGGTACCTGTACCTGAGGTAGTTGCAATAGGCTCCTTTGTAATTGATGGTGAGAGACATAGGCACTCTTGGCACACAATCCTCTAAGCTGTTGTCTATTTTAGGGTGAGATATAACATAGAAGTGTGCATTCACTGGATGACTGACTGGGATGTAGATGTTTAGAGGTGTTGACATCTCAGTTTAGAGGACATGGAACCATGCTAGGGTGCCTAATTGCATTCATCAATTTTAAGTCCCCTATATAATTTTAATTCATTTGTAATCCCTCTGTAAATTCTAACTCTGTGCTGTGGGAGCTAAAGGGGACTTAGCTCCTATGCGTAATCAATGTTTTTTTGGGACACCAGTTACATCGCAGCCTCTCTATTGAACCTATTTCTTAGCTGACAACCCCCCTCTCAGGTTCTCAGAGTGCTAGGGGACAACACAAGGAATAAACCAGCAAATGTATCTACCCTGCCTAATTTGCAGTAGGGAAAACTCTGCTCATTCTCATCCAGCACCCCAAAAGGCTGTCAGCATGCAATGCCCACAGGAGATTATAATTCCAAGAGTTTCTGCTATCAATCTCAGCAAATGACACTGCTGATTCTAACACAAGGAAAAGCCCCAGCTGGTAAGAAGAAGCCCATATACCATTCCCTTTATCTGGAGGGGCTTTACCTGATCCTCACTGAGCAGCCACAAGTAGAGACATAATCTCTTCCTGCTACTCTTTTCTCTTCCCACCACTCTAAAAAAAAAAGCGGGGGGGGGTGGTGGTGGTGGTGGAGTGGGGAAGGCAGCTCTTTTCTGCAGAAGGACCTCCTCATTCTGCATATGAGGTCTCAGGTTGTGAATGTGACCAGACTAATTTTCCTTTGTCTGTTAAAGATTACCGTGTTGCTCAAAAATTGTGGCGTGTAAAAATCAATGTGTTCATTGTGAACTACACTGGCCACACACTCCTTTAATCACTACATCTCCCATATCTGTATGAAAATCGTTGATAGAAAAAGGCTTTACAATTATGTAACTACTTTCTCTGTGAGTGTTCTTGTGTTCTTGAAAAAACTTTGCTAATTTCTCAGTGGTATATTCATAAGGAAAAGAATAGAATAGAAGACTTTTAGCTGGAGCCTATTATGTGTTTTTTTTCCATCTGTTTGTGGTGAACCAGAAAGAGCTATGTGTTAGGTCTTGCCTTATGGCAAGTCCTGATCTGCAGTTGCTGTTTTCCCACACTTACTTAAGCTTCTCTGCACATCCCCGCACACAAAGCAGATGCCGGTGCCACAGCGGCCCGAGAGCCTCCTTCTGAGCGCGAGAGGCTGCCACACAGCCAGCTCCTTAGGACTCGCCTCCAGCAAAGCCAACCAACCAAACAAAAAAAGCTGCTTACCGCTGACATCAGATGCGCTGAAACCCGTTTATCGATTGAGAAGGCTAAAAAAGCACACGAGATCGTCAGTTGTTTGCTGGAGTCCTCCTGGGCCCGGTAGCCTCTTTGATGGAAGGTTTTGGGAAAGGAAAATAATTGCAGAGAGTGCACAATGTTTTTCCTATTTTCAAGGGCCTAGTTTTCAATAATGTAGCAAAAAGCAGCAGTGCTGAGGAGACCTCACAAGGAATAAATAGTATTTTCTCTTTTAAAAAGGATGAAGAGATAAAACAAAAAGTATAAAAAAGTATATCTTTCCCTGCACTGATGAAGATTGTTCCTTCTCCCCAGGGCTGAAATCTTGCCATATTAAAATAATTGTGAGTACGTCATTAATGTCAATAAGGCCAGGATTTCACCCTTTTTATTCAAATCTGGACTCTTATTGGCAATTGGCCCCATCGCAAACTTTCCTCCAGGGAGCCATTCTCTTTCCATTATATCCCAGTCCCCATCCAGTGCTACAAACTGTCTATTAAAACCAGAAAAAAAAAAAACAACAACAAAACAATGAAGTTGATAAATGTGTTGTTAAAAGACTAAAATAATCTTGGAACTTTTTTATTCTGCCCCCTCTTCCCCAATATTTGAAGACATCCTGTAGCTCTTTGTTAGCTTTTGAGTGTGAGGTGGTTGAAATTATTTTCATATGCAACATCACGAAAATAAACCTCATGGATTTACGCTTACCTATAGAACAATTACACTACAGTTATTCACAAATAGTGTCTTTTAATAACAACCAAATAATCTACCACACCAGATTAATTACTGTATTTTAATAACAGGTGTGATACTTGTTTTGCTTATGTGTTGTGATTATGAAGTAAATTGCAGAACTTTATATTTACACTGAAAGGACATTCACAAATATACATGAATTAGAAAAGTAATTGTTTTGTTTCTCATCTTTCCCACACAGATTTTTGGGTCAAATTCTGCTTCCATTTTCTCAGCAACTGAACTAAAACTAACTTGTTTTTTAAAAAAATGTAGCATCTATATTACTATACATGTCTTGACATTTTATATCTCAGGTAACCAAATCAATACTTGGTAATAAATGTTTTACTAAAACAAAATTAAAGTATTTAATCTCTACCCATTAATCTACATAATGCATTCTTTAAAGACTTAATTTTGGCCCCAATATAATCTGCAGCAAAATATCTATTTTTTTTATTCCTTAGTACAGGATCTTATATGGACATTTACATGCACCCTTGCAAGAGTCTACTGAAAGTACTTCGTGGGTCAGCTTCTCGTTTCAAATTGGGCTACCCATATTTGTGAATGGATGTTAATGTAATCTGGAAATTAATCTCTTTTCCCTTTTAGAGGCCTAGTTTTAGGCTTAGAAATCCACTGAGTCAAAAATACACAGCCCAAATGATAATTTTTTTGTATCTATAGATTCTTGAATATTTGTTTCCCAAATTTATCAATTGCTTGGCACTGTTATTGTTGAAGACGGTATAAAATCTTTCCAGTCTCTGCTTTAAAATATAGATATAAGGAGGAAACCATGAAAAACATCTTGCCTTTGTGACAACACTGTAAAAAGTATAGCAGAGGTCTGGATCTACAGCCCTGAGAATTTATTTTGTACCAAAAGCTCTTTGAATACATAATGAGTACTCACAAATGAGAACCTATTCAGACTGTGTGCTATTGAGTCAAATTCATCAAAGTTAAAGTAGCGTATATTTTCTGAAAGCTGCAGATGATTACACACTGGTCTAACTTCAATGAGTTCTGATAATCATAATTTCCTGCAATAGAGTTAATTAAATTATGTTCTGCCTTGGGGTTCTTTTTCTTATACCAGTACGACTGTAAAATACTCTATTATGTTGCATTTCTGCCCAGCAGATTCTCCTTAAAAGAAATGAACCTGACAAGCACATTTGCTGGATAGAAATAAACTACTTCTGTTTTGTGTCTACCGATTCCTCTCATGTGTTCCTCCCACATCGCACCTGCCAAAAATGGTTGGAAGCTGGCATCTCGTGACCTGAAAGGAGCAGTGCCAGGCAGGGGCTGACAGCTGCCTGCCTCATCTCTTGGGGTAGCTTCCAGGGAACACCCTCCCCAACAGGTGAGTCACATTGCAGGAGGTAATTCAGAGGGAAGGACACAACCTTGGCTCCTGCTGAGGCTGGTGGGAGCCCATCCCTGCTGCAAGAGAAGGACACGGGGCAGAGAGAAGCAGAACCTGGCTGAGATGTTGCCACTCTCCGGGATCACGAAGGTCCAGGGCTTACACTGCCAGCTCAGGTTTAGTGCAGGGGCTGAGGTTATTCACTGCTGTTGCGTGACAGTCTTTAAGCTGTCCTTATATCTGCAGCAAAACTAGGGAATGCCTGCTTTTGAGGATGCAAATATCTCGTTTTTCAACAGTGCTGCACCCCACAGTTTCATCACTAAGCGGAGAAGTTTTAGAAAATATTCTATTTGTCCTCACCCACAGGTTAATAAAAAGAGTTCTTAATCTAAGACACGTGGCTGGAAAAAGTCAGTACAGTGATTTTATACAGAAATTGCATTCACAATTTTGCTGTAATTGTATTTGATATATTACTTGAAAAGTATTTAATGTCATTCTCCAAGCCCAGTGAAATATGGTGCATTTTAGATTCTAATTAATGGGAATAATGTAAGAGAATTTCTGAATCTATGTTCTAACTTATTTTCAGTTTCACAGTCCAGGAAAAAAACTGAGCTCAAATTTTAGGTAAAATCTTGCCATATTTTTTTTGTCCCAGATTAATGTTATCGATCCTTATTAATTTTAAAAAGTCTTGAAGAAATTGTTGTGCACTTTTGTGGTTCTAAAACAAAATCTCAGCCAGATGGGGAGACCACATTTCCTAGAGTACATTTGTCTGTAGGGATTCTGCTATTACCAGAGTCTCACTGGAAATTGTTTTAAGGTTACTTGCCTAAAATTGTGTTATTCTTTCATTACAATGATAAGGGACATGCACTATTAGTGTGTTTTTTGTTGTTTGTTTTTTTTTTTTTTTAAATAAAAAGCTGATTCTATCTCTGGTTTACATAGTTTTTAGGAAACAATGAACAAATTACATTAATATTTGCTGTGTTATCAGAAAGTAATCTTGATATTTCAATGGAGCTGAGACCGGTGGAGTTTTGTGGTAGCAGTAATAGCTGATATTTTATCAGCCATGTGTGACTTTTGAAGCATGCTTATAATATGTAATTAAGCAAAGTTGTGTATCAGTGGAATTATACTAATGCTATAAAGAAATAATGGATAAGGCTGGATGCATAACAAAATCTGAGTAGATTTCAGCTTCTGATCTTTTTCAAGCTCTTGAACTTTGAACTTATGGTTTATGATATCCTTTGTCAAAGCCCTCTGATCATCTTTCCCCATTTGTTACACCTCAGAAGCCAATGAAGTTCCCAGACTCAAGTGGTGGTGGAACACAGTAAAATATTTTAAAATCTATTAACTCTGTGCATAGCATACCTGAAATTATGCTGACAATAATATGCAAATATGTTAGATGCGTATGTGTCATCAAGTTGCTACAATATAGAGAGAAATGCTGGTGTAATTTCTCGGGGGACTGATTTTTGAACCGTCCAGGCCTCCGAGACTCCACCGCTCCCCACTGCAACGAAAATATATACATTTTCATATTTGTTTTGAAAATTTATATATTGGCTGACCATATGAACATGTTCTCATTGCCTACTCAGGCCTTTGAGCAATTTGCAGCCTTTTGTTAACAAATAAAGGCTCTCTGAGGCTCCTACTTGAGCACTGAGTTTACCAGCTGCTCTCCACTCCTAGAGCTCATTAGGGGCCTGCTGTTCTGCTGAGAACCACACCACATGCTACGCCCCGCCTTGGCGGCGGGTTAGCCTGTTGCTGCTCCTTCAATTACCAGGTATAAAAGGTTGCTCTGTTTCTCCACAGAGAACTACCACTCTTCCCCTTGTTGGAGAGGCTCTATATCATGATCTCTCTAACTAATTACGGTCTGTAGACAAGCCACAGGTTGTTACAGAGGTTTTGTCCCCATGGTTGGTATCAGGAGGGTTTTTTCGTGTTTTGTTTGTGAAGAATTAAAGCTGCTGTTTCTCAGAAACAAGTCCTAGGAAAAAAAAACAACAAAGCCCATTCATACTCATATAAACATTTAAGAAAACATTTCTTAATATCAACTTCCATCAAGCAGATTTAATGTTAATTTCTACTTTGCAACATTATTTTGGCGAAATATTTTATAAATTAAAAAAAATGTTTTAAATATGAGGAATAAATTGACTAGGTTTCTGTGTGTCTTCTAGACACTCCATTTCAGTTACAGTCACAGGTCATTCTAGTTACAGTCACCGTTAGTTTCAAATAACTCTATTTGGACATGGGGTTTTTAAAAAAGGAAATAGTTGACCAGGATAGGTCAAATGGGAAATATTCTTTTTTGTTTATCAGAGCTACAGGTCTGATGGATTTCTGTGAACACATGGATGATTTAGAGTGCCACATGGGAGGGAGGTTGTAATTTAGTGACCTGCTTTGAGATATCTGCAAAGTAGACTTCTGCTCCTGCAGCCCCTGTTGGGGTTCCTGGTGAGTTATTTGTCCTCATGTACTCATAGTCCAAATTTATCGCATCCAGCAGAATTTTTCTCATTTATTTTTGTTTATTGTGTGACAAATTATGTCCTCTCTGTTACATAGTGGCATTAGGTATTTTTTGTTTTCATTCCCAGAGATATGATGCTCATGAATGAATAAGAATTAGTTGCATCTCTAATAAGGTAGCATGTGTTACACAGATATCACATATTGATCTGAGACCTTGTCCAGCAACAGAAGCACTCGATGTTGAGTCTGGTCTTTTGTGCAAACATCATTATATGCTGGTGCCAGTAAAATGTTGCTGCTTGCCTGTGATCGTGGAATTATTTACATATAGAAAACACCAATCCGTGCGTTCTTCACAAAGGTTCAGATAATGAATATGGAAAGAAGAAATGAATGTATCAATCAAGGAAATAAGTTAAGGACCCTTTTTATAAAAGAATGCTGACTATACAGCTTGTGGTTTTTCCTGCTATTCAGTATGCAGAAGTGTACCGATACTGTATGGGCCTGATCTACAAATGCATTTTTGCACGTAGTAGAATAGTCTTTTAATTTCAAACGCGAGAAAATTAGTGTTGGAATCTTTTGGAGAAGCCCATTTATATGATCCTGTGGCAGTCAATGGCTCTGTTGTGTGTCCTGCCATCTGTTCAAGAAACAAGCAAATCCAGCTATGCTTTCCTCTAGCATCTCTACAGTACAAAAGAGTATAAATACACAACAAATAAATGGTTGAGAAATTTCATTTACATGGAAATATATTCATTCTATGTGTTTAGTTGTATAGCATCAGAGTTCCTGGTGGTCCTAAGTATCTGTTAATGACAGTGTAGCCTGGCACCTTGTGTGCCACATGCGAAGATCCTCATCTAGTAAACTGTAATTAAGCCTACAAAACTTATTTCTCAGAAGCAAATATTATTGTCGTTCAAGGACTTGAAATGGTGAAATGTCACCACATCTATGTCTGTTTCAGGGCTTCACTGTTGAAAATTTGGCCCCCTACTTATCATCAGAGTTGCATTATTTTACTTTCTAAACACTACACCTTGATCTCCTACATGCAGGAGCTACTTACTAGCAGAAATTTCTTCCATGAGTATGCACTTTATTTACTAGCAAAGCTAATTTTTTTTTTTTTTTGTTTCTTATCTAAGACTGAATAAGCCTTCAAAATCTGTAGATTACTTAATACAGGAATAACAAAAAATAATTTCTTCATAATAACATTTTAAAATGAATTTTAAAGATTTGTTTGTACTTCCTACATTTAAATAATTACCTTTATCTCTTTGGCCATTCACAAGTGTACCAGTTTTAGCTTTCCTTATAAAATATACACAGTTATAGAAAGTTATGCAAAGCTTAGTGACCTGAGGATGTGACTGCTGCTCTGCGTATATGCAGCCTCGCCTGTAGACTGGACTGCCTTAACTTTCTTTGCCTCCCAAATGTCAACTTTCCCATTTTTCATTAGCTATAAGTAATCCTGAAGTATAACATTGCTATTACCATGGCATCTCTTCTTAATCAGATCTTTTTTTTTTTTAAAAAAAAAACCCAAAACAAACCCAAAAACCCCAAAACCCAACAAACCCAGAACCCTGGACTGGACTTCTCCTAAAGCAAAGACAAGTGCACCTTCAGAAATGATGAAGAGCAGAGTGATTTGATCTTCTGCAGGAGCCTCCAGCTACCAGAGCCTAAACCCCAGCTGTACCAAAAGAGGTGCAGAGACAGACTGTGCTTGTGGAGCTGGGAAAACAGAGAATCCCAGGGTGAAGAAGGCTGGGAGCTTGTGAGCTCTGCCACCAGAGGATGGCTCCTGCACCCATTTGCAGATCTGCTGCTCTAGAACAGGTCCAGTGCTCTGTCAGTAGATGAGGGCAAGAACCAGTGGAGATCTGCCCAGGGATGGATGATGAAACAGTCTAGAGCTTATGGGTCAGTGCTAGCAGGCATACCAATATGGGCAATGTTGTGGTATGAACCTGCTGCAGACCACCTGATTGGGAAGAGGTAGGTATGGCCTCCTCCATACAGCTGGAAAGAGCCTCACAGTCACAAGCCTTGCTGTTCTCATTGGGGCCTTAAATCACCCTGAGATCTGCAGGAGGGACAACACAGCAGAGCACAAGCAATAAGGAGGTTTCTGGAGTGCACTGATGATAACTTTCTGACATAGATGATTAAGGGGCCAGTGAAGACAGATGCTCTGTTGGAGCCCATCTTTGTAAACAAGGAGGCTTGCATGGATGAACAAAGAGTTCCTGGCTAAGCTAAATGTGATGAGAATGTATACAAGAGGTGGAAGAAGGGACAGGTGACTTGGAAGGAAGATGCTCTCTGAAAGTTCAGGGATGAGGTTAGGACAGCCAAGTCCATGTGGATTTGAATCTGACAAAGGACAAGAAGTGCTTCTACAGGTACTTTGCAGCAAAAAGAAGATGGGGAAATTTGGTTCTGCTGCTAAATGGACCAGGGGACCTGGTGACAAAGGACATTGAGAAGGTCCTTAAGTTACTTAGCACCTGCTTTGTATTGGCATTTACTGGTGAGATTTGCCTTCAATGGATATATACAGTGTTGTGTGGAAGCAACACAAATGATTGCATTACTGAGATTTATTCATCTTACAAAAGTTTTAAAATACAGTAGTCAGTCCCATTAAGGTACTGATATTTCAAGGAAGTAGTGACAAGGCTTATTTACAAGCACAGTTCCTATGATAATGTGTGCAAATTGGGGCATTTTATGCACAAATGTTTGTAAACAACCATTTGTACCTACATTTGTGTTGTTTCTACATGGCACTATATTCCTACTTTGTGTAAATGTCATGACTTGGAACTAACAGTGCTGGTGATGCAGCTTTTTCAATGACAGTGCTGTGAAAACTAGCTCCTTGGTATGTGTACTTAGTGAAAAGTCACAGTGATAGAAGCAACTGGGCTACTATTGCTGTGGGCATGGCTACAACAGAAATCTGCCAGCCAGAGTTGCTCTGTAGATTCAGTTATGTTACACGCTAACTTATTGTTACAGATCCAACCCAACACAATCGAGTAATTATATAGTTGCAGCTGGTAAAGCAGACTGACATTTATTTGACTGCAGAACAAAAATGTGTGAAGCTGGTCTAACTATTCAGGACAATGTGCAGGGTTTTAAACAAAAATCACAAAGATAAATACTGAAAAGCAAAATTTGAAGGAAGCGTAAAGTCCAACTGAGGTACTGTGGCCACCAAGATTCAATGGGATTTTGTTAAAATCAAAATGGGTGGAAAATGCGTGCCCGTGCATCAGAAGTTTATTCTGACTGAAAAATGTGCTCCAGGCTTGTTGACTTTTTCTTGCTAACACTTTTCCTTTCAGTCCTGCCAGCTGGGAATCATGTCACCAAAACATGCTGCACCTTGAAAAATGTTGTTGCTAGGTAGCAACTTTTTCAACTTTAAAATATTCCTTCCAGAGCCTCATACATGTGCAATTGTGGATGTTCAGATTTATTTCTTACAGATTTTTTCAGAATTTTCAAGTGGTGAGTCTGGCAAGATTGCAGGGGACATAAACAGAGCAACTGAGAAGTAACTCATCCATAACTGCAGCTTATAGTGACTGGGAATTCATGATGGTGAAGTGAAAGTCTCAGGTTGGTTATTGTTTTTCTGAGACTTGATAAAAGGGTGTATGTAAAAGAAACTTGAAAACACATTTGGGAAATATCACCCGGCTAGAAAATCTAGTGATGTATGTTTAGTCATGGCGTTGTTAATTTGGATGATCTTTGCCCTTTCACCCAACCCAGAGTTGCCGTGTTTATCTGATATGATGATTTTCCAAAGTAGTGTGTCTGTAAAATGTACATTTTGGAACTCTAAAAATAGTTTCTTGTTGATGGGAGCAGTAGCTCAGATGCCCACTGAAAGACCTTTTATCACAAGAATTGCTAATACTGACTTTTTGAATAGGTAGCTTGGATTTTAAAAAAAGAAAGAAAAAAATATTGAGAGAAGTGAATACAGAAATATGAGAAATATACTTAGCATGGTGTATGCAGAATATAAAGCAGGAGTGGAAATTAGGGAAAAGGAAACGTCACACATTTATATTCTGGTTTAAATTTTCAGTCCTTGTAGAGGATTTTTTTTTTTTTCAGGGATGCTCGCATTCATTAGTTACTTGAATACAGGTTGTAAAGTGCTAATCACTTAAAGACCTGACTCCTCGTTCAGTTATAGCAAAGAATTCTGGAGGAGTTTGGCAGAAAAACTGATCTGGGAAGAAAGTACCATGGATTAGTATTTATAAGTACCTTTGGACATACAAAATATTAAGTCAATGGGATATTTGGTCTTTTTTATGTATTATACATTGTGGCACAGATTTTTGCACTGTCAGTTTAGGAACAATTCTATCTCAAAAATAAGTAAACCAAATTTGTAGTTCAGTGTCGCAGGGATGAGAAGAGGCCTGAAGGTGACAGCAAAGATAAGAAAAATCAAAATAATGAAAAGCTGATGATTGTTTCAGGTCTATGAAATGAAAGAAAATAGGAATATTAACTCTTATCAGGGAGATAATCTTGGACCGTGGTTCAGCTTGGTTCAGTGGAAGATACAACCTATTCAGCCAATCAATTTTTCCAGTGGTTCTTGCTTTCTAAACTGATAAATGCTTTAGTCCATTCTATGCTGTTTGAACTGTAGAAGAGGCTAGTTGCCTTCAAATTCCTACCACAAAGAATTTTTGTTTTGGCTAGCATTGCACCATTATTTGCCACTCATGCAGCTCCCTACCCCCTCCAGCTTCTGACCTTCCTACTAAAAGAAAGACAGCCTTTTGAATTAAAACCCAGCAAACTGTGCTGCCTTATGTTAGCATCTCATTGCTGCTGATGGAGAGCCTCTGCTGGAGCTGCATCATTAGCTCTCCTCAGGAGGGGCCTTTATTCTGATTTGTTTCCAGAAGCTGCCCCATGGCAGTAAGTGGGCATGATTCAAACCTCAGAGGTGGCCAGGCAGGCCAGGGCTCCAGGGCTTTCCTGCTCACAGACCTGACAGCATCCACGGTGGTGGAGATGCAGCAGCAATGGGGTACTGTGGCCATATGAAGATTGGCCACTTCAGGGTATCTATCACAAAGTGATAATGATAGTCCTAATGACACAGTGTTGTTGATGTGCCAATGTAGGTATATCTTTTCTGAATAAATACTACAGACAGGTTGATGATGGTGTGGTTACCTGTGGCTATAGCACAGTCTCTCTTCTTAGAGAGTGCACAATCTGAAAAAATATATATGAATTGTGATAAGGGGGTACATCAGTCTTCAGCTCGTAATTGCCAGTGGGCTCATTTGTGGTGCCTCCCTCTCCCACCCCCTGGTTAAACAATATTAACTTCTCAACCTCCAACCACTGTTCAGCATTGCATCACTCCTGCAGTCATGTTTCCACTGTACTGGCCTCCCTCCCAGCACTCCTCTCCTTTCAATACGTCTCCCAATATGAACAAAATAAACCACTGAAAGTGAGTGTCACAAAATAAGTTTGAGCAGGGGTTAGAATGGTGCAATATCACTGACTGGCCCACTCTGCCACTAACGAGAAGGAGGACAAAGGATGGGAAAACAGTTGCTACACTTGGACTGTTTTCACTGGTGTCATTAAGGAAACAGGTGTGAAGAGACAAAGCTGAGAGAATAAAATTATTTTAGTCCTTGAAATCAAGAATGAAAGGCTGAATATGAAGTTTCAAGTGGCAGAAGGAATAGCAGCAACAAGTTAACGCATGGGAATGACAGTTAAAATGATAATCTCAGGAGTAATCTCAGTTGCATAGTTTTTCACAAACTGAGGGCATTTAGTATAGACGTTAGAATGTTGCAAGGGCCATGCTGTGAAATCATTAGAGCTTGGGTGAGATTTAAAACCTGAGTACCATTTATCTATGCATCGTCATATTGCAGCTGAGAACTCAAGTGCAAGAATTCAGCTCTGGCTGTATTAGATTTAGGACAAAGATTAAATATTTCAGACAGAATGCCATGAGCGGCAGACTAGGACTTTGTATGGGCTGGAAGAAGGCAGATGCAGAGATTGAGGCTGTACTTTCAATTGGGATTAACATAAGAAAGGGCATACTGAGTCAGACCTAGCCAAGTATATTGGTTGTAACAATGGCCAAAAGAAGATGCCACTTGGGGAAAAAGAATTGCAATAGAGCAAGCATATGGTGATAATTTTCTGAAGAAAATGGAAAACAATAAAGAAAAAAAATCAATAAAACCTGGAGGGGTATCTCATGGATTGAGGGAGAAATAAGGGGATACAGCAGATGAGATGCTCCAATAACAGCTACTCTGTAATGTGGTGAAGTGAGAGAAGACGTGTTTGAAAGTATGGGGGAAATCTGATGCTGAGGAAGAGAAAGTACTGAGAAGTGCAGGAGAGAGAATAGTTGTCCAGAGAAAAAAATACTAGATGATAAAGAGATGTTATTTTTCTTTCACAAATAATTATTCACTGAAAAAGGAAATCATGGGGTGGCTAACAACTTCATGAATTTATAGTAATTTCAGCTAAAAGAAACATGAACAAGTATTTAGCACATATTAAAAATTGTATTTTTTTGAATGCTTTATGCTCTGACACTTGTTGGGAAGGAAATAAGCTATTCTCAGGAAGCTGAAAAGGGAAGTTGATTTTGCTCTTTCCTAGTTCATAAGCCAAAATAATCCATCTCATTTGAAAGCATGATTTCATATTAGAGGGAGCTGAAATTAGAGAAAGAAGAAAGACAGTGGCTATATGTGTGCAGTGGCTATATGTAGGGGGAACACAGGTGAAGTGGTGGTGTCATGGGTGTATACTGCTCATATTTTGGGAAACAGGAGAGAAATTGAGTCAGAATACCAAGACAGATGAAGAAAGAAGGGATAAGAATGGGATTGAGAACTGATATTAGTAGGGAAGCTGGAGAGGTTGGAAGTTGGAAAATCTTGGAAACTGGTGGAGAGAGTAGGATAGTTGCAGAGAGGACATAATGGGAGTGGCAATTGTTCTCTCACAGGTGGTGGAGTAAGTTCTCTCAGACATAAAGAGGTAGGAACTGATGGAGAAGGGACCTATTTGTGTACAGCATCGTGAATATCCAGAGTTTTGAAAATGAAAAGTGCTTTACAGTGGGATCCACAGGTGTGCCCTGTTTTTGGAGAGAAACTCAAGCCGATGCTGCTGCTGAGCAAGGGGAAGCTGTGTGACTTACTGCTCCCGCCCTGAACTTCCTTTCTTGGTAAGTCACTGGTAAGTCTTCAAAAGCCAAGAATGAGGGCTCGCTTCACACAGTCACATAGCAAACCCAGGGCTGGATAAAGAGGTTACCAGCTATCATGATTGTTCCTGACAAACAGCAGCTTCTCACTGTGTGAGGCTGATTAATAAATGCATGACTCATAAAGCCAAACAGCAGAGATTCACACAGAGGTGGATTTGGGCCACGCTGTGCTCTGACTTACAACTCTGATGTTCTCAGGTCAGCTGGGAGTAAAGAGAAAATTCGGTCCATTACAGTTTATGACATCTATTTTGAGACTTTCCCTGGCACAGCTGCCTGGCAGACACAATTAGTGCTTAACAAAGAGATGCTAATTATTTACAGATGCATCAGTAACAAAAGCTCCTGACATTCAAATTCATAGTTTCTGGAACATATGAAGGTGGTAGTGACACCAGTTAACCCCATGTGGCAGCATTCAAACAAGTAACTTGGATTTTGTATTGATGCCTGTAGAGCTGCTTCCTTAGTTACTGAATCTCAGGACAAGGTATCACCTTTGAGTATTGTGGTTCTGATGGTCTTTTCAGGCAGCCGAAAGACCAAGAGTGAAAAATCTACTCCAGACATATATCTCTTGTCTTCTTTTGTCTGTTCTGTCCTGATCTGGAAGGAAAAGTGAAACTTCTGATATTCATTGCAAAGAAAAATGCTTGATACAAGTCCTTTTAGAATGACTGGAGAATTGGATGATTTAAAAGCCTGACATCTTAGAGGTTAATAGAGAAAAATGACCGAGTTTTTACATTGGTGGCTTAAATGTACATGCTGACACTTGGGATATCTTGGTTCTGTCCCTGGAGTAATTATACCCAAGATAGGTAGTTGGCTTCTGCCAAGTATATAAGCTCTTTCTGCATGAGTTTTCTTGCGTGCAGGATAGGTATAAAGCAGTGGACTTAATTCCCTAGAATACTACAAGCCATTATTCTACAGTGTAATGATAAACCTCAAGTGAAGAGTTAAAAGCAAGCATTTAAAAGCCCACAATCTTTATTTCTTACTCATGCTTTACTTGAGGATACCGGAAATAAATAAGTTTTGGAGAATCAAGTCCATTATTGCTGAATTAGGATGGGATTAAGCCCTGGATTCAGCCAGGTAAAATCAAGGTTCTTACTAAACAGAGCCACGACACCCTAGATTTTCCTTCTAAAAGTCTGTCAGTGTTTTGTGATTTTTATTATACCAACATAATTCTTGATCTTTCTGTTGCTTTCAGTGGAATAGAAAGTGAGCTAGGCTGAGATGATTGGAAATTCACATGCTGCGTTTAGCCTCTGGGTGGGGGCTGACTGCCATTCCAAGCATTCCCAGTCTGTCTTCCGTGCCTGGGGGAATCAGCCCTGGGGCCAGGGGAAAAAAGCTTTCGCAGGGCCAGCCCTGGCCTGCCTGCTGAGACTACTAGCCAGCCTGTCGCTCATGCAAATGGTGCTGATGTTCTCTGTGAAGCAGACACCTGCCTGTGAGGAACTGGACTGAGACCACCAAATTGTTTTAGGTAGGTCAGCAAACAGCTGTCAGATTGTGTAATTTGGTTCTTCTAATTTGGAAAGGAATCTTATTCAGAGATGGAGCTGTTTGCCTGCTGACAAGCTCACACACATTATGTTGTGCATAATGTGCATGATTAACGCTTGTTTATTGGAGCAATTGTGCTCTGTGGTGGAGCTATAGCTGCTTTTTTATGTGCCAGGGGCAAGCAGTAACAAATTCTTCTTACTCTGGGGGGAGGCAGTATAGCATGCAATGCAAAACCTTTCGCAGCTTGATCAACAGAGCTATTCCAGCCACATGGCCAAGTAAATATTTTATTGGCAGTAACTCTTCTGGCTACCTACAAGTGTGGGTGGTTTAGGTTTGCAGGTCAATCTACAGGTAGTTGACAGCTGTGACTTTTTTTGCCTTGTTTTTCAGTCTTCTTCCCCATAGATAATGTAGACCAACTGTCTACATGAAAAACTTTTTGGACTAAATCTTCTGTAGCTACTTACCCAATTTTCTTTTGATCCTCAGGGACCTCTGCAATTCTATGCTATGTAGTTTTCACTATTTTTATTAGTATTCTTCCTTGCCTTACACTTGTCTAAGTAAGTGTGAGTACTAATCATGTAATGCTGGCACAGTTCTCTTGCCCTTGTATAAAGGAATCTTTGATGTAAGGAACCATTGATTACATTCATGCAATTTGCTGCAACTTTCAGTCAAATGTATCACATTTTCAAGTGTTGCATTTGCTTAAAGTCTGGGGACTTTGGCAGGTTGTTTTATTTTCTATTGATACAGTTCTTTCACTTAAGAGTACTAGTGCAGGCCACAGTGCTGAGAATTTGCAAAGCGATTAGAAAGTCCTAATTAAAAATAAAAACTAAGAATGTGATACAATATTACATTAAATTTTATTCTTTGATGTACTTAGGAATTGGATAGTATTGTCTTTTATATGTGAGAAATATTCAGATTCAGCTAGTAATTGTCAACAGTAACTTTTAACATGGGCACGTTTTCCACTTTGTCCTTTTCCTACTTTTATGGAAATTAAAATAGGGAGACTACTGAAGGAGGTTGGAAAAAAGATCAAAAAAGCAAGAGAATACATTTTATTTCCTGTTTACCCATATCAGACATCTAGCTACTCAAAACCAGAAAACATACGAAATAAGAAACTTGCTCCTGTTTTCATGCCAGAAAATAATGTAACATATGAACAGTTTCTCCAAGAAAACACTTGCCCCCTAATCACTTGTTGTGCTATTGTTTTCTTTAGCACTTTTAATTTAAATTGACCTACCCATTAAAAGAATTGAACTTGTTTCATCCAGCCTATAAGATACACCTGCAATTCTTCCTTATGTTTCCTCAGGAGGGTTGGAGAGCTTTCCACCTCCCCCAGCTGCATGTTCTCATCCTCTTCCAAGAGAGCTTGCTGCTCCACTTCAGCACTGCTCCTCCCATTGTCTCTGCAGCCAGGCTCTCAGATGGATCTGCCAAATGAGTTATTCAACCTCCCCCAAATGCTTGTGAGAAGGAAGATTTTGTGTTGTTTTGGGATTAGATCGTTTACCAGATCCAGTTTAGAAATGTAGTTGAGCAGCTTAGTCCATGCATCTGTGGAGAAGGCAATAACTGGAGAGATGATGATGAAGGGAACTGGAGAGGAGCAGGTACCTGTAACATCTCAATGTCTGCTGATGAAGGACGGGCAGTAGGAGGGGAGGATGGCTCTTGAGATGACCTCCCACTGGTGCCAGCAAACTGAGAACACTGTTACAAAAGGTATTTTTGGAGATTTGGGAAGTGTTACCGGGTAGAAAGGAAGTGTTGTGGCTGGGTGGAAGAGAGGATACTGGGAAGAGGGGATTTGGATCCAAGAAGAAAGAAAAAAAAAAAAAAAAGAAAGGCTGTTAATGTGGCCATTACCAGGAACAGGATGATAATGGGGTAGCAGTTTAGAAACCTGTTTAGAAACTTGATGCAAAGCAAAAATATTTGCATTGAGTTTTCCTGCTTGCTGATTCAAGAAGAATTGTCTAAGTGGATTTTTGAGATAAGAAAAGGGATCCATGGTTGAGATGAAATAAAAACATCTTCCAAATCACTCTTCAAGTCTGGAAAAGTGAAACTTAAACTTATGTGTGGGAGCCTCCCTGAATGGGCTTCTGTATTACACTCTTCCATGGGATCTTCTGTGGAACTAAAACAGCAAACAGGCCTCGTGTCAGACCCGGTTGCAGATATACATTTTATTTGTTGTGGACTAGGAGGTTCAGTAAACATGCCCAGCTGGCAAGGACAGCACGGCTGCCAGTTCTGCTATAGCACCTTCTGAAAAATGGTGACCCTCTCAGTCTTTCCAAGTAAGGCAGTTTCATTTTATATTTAATTGTCTGTTGGATGAAAGCCAGTAATCTAGGGTGATCAATTCTTATTACCAGCAGTTAGCAGAGCTCATCCAACTTGTGGGAAGCTGAAGGTCATATTCTTCCCCTGGTATATATTCAATTGGTTACATGGGTTGGGAAAGTTGCTTTATTTAAGTGCTGATTCAGACTCTGACAGCTGTTAGATATGAACACGGTATTCCATGATATTCTTGTCTCTTAAGAGTTGTCCAGCATGTAGGACATGCTCCTCTGACAACCCTTCTGCATCTTGCCTTTCTTTCCCTTTACGTGGGAGGTGTATGATCCAGGTCTGGATCACACTGCAGGCCCCAATACTTGGTGATCCCTGCTTTGTGGCTTATCAGCTTGTGAGGTTCGATTTGCTGCAGCTGTGGGGTAGTGGCAGAAAGGAACAGTTCCAGCATGCACCCAAATCACATAGGAGATTGTTGCTCGTGGAGGACAGGGTCACCACCCAATTTGCCTGAGTGCTGCATGTTTTGTATGTATCTTTTGAAGGAGGAACAAGTTGATTAAACTTAATAAACCCAAGTTCGGGACACACTGGTTGTGTATCACAACACCCGTATCACACTATATTCTTCCAAATGCAACTTAATGCTCTGGCTTTTATGAGGATTGAGAATGAACCTCTGCTTTTCCTCAGCTGTATGCTTTCCTTGACCACGGTTGTTGGGAAGGGCACATTAAACATGCTTTCTATTGCACTGCAACCTGTCCTTGCTTAGGAATATTAAGTTCCCTTGCTGGTGATGCAAAGCTGTGTGGTATGATGGACTGACTTGAGGGAAGGAAGTCCATCCAGAGGGGCTATGACAGGCTTGAGAAAAGGGCCAATGCAAACTGCATGAGGTTCAACATGTCAAAGTGCAAGGTCCTGCACCTAGGTCAGGCCAGTTCCAGGCACAATTACAAACTGGATACAGACTTGGTTGAGAGTAGCCCTGAAGAGAAGGACTTGGGGGTGTTGATTGATGAGAAGATTGATGCTGGCTCATCAACATGAGCCAGCAGTGTGCTCATGCAGCCCGAAAGGCCAACCAGATCTTGGGATGCATCAAGAGGAGTATCGTCAGCAGATCAAGAGAGGTGATTCTTCCCCTTTATTCTGCTCTTATGAGACCCCACCTCGAATACTGCATCCAGTTCTGGTGCCCCCACCACTAAAGGGATATAGATCTGTTGGAATGAGTCCAGAGGAGGGCCACAAAGATGGTCCAGAGGCTGGAGCATCTCTGCTAAGAGGACAGGCTGAGGGTACTGGGATTGTTCAGCCTGGAGAAGAGAAGACTCTGGGGAGACCTTATAACTGCCTTCCACTACCTGAAGGGAAGCTACAGGAAGGGTGGAGAGGGACTTTTCACAAGAGTGTCTAACAACAGGACAAGGGGAAATGGTTTTAAACTGAAGGAGAGTAGGTTTAAACTTTATCTTAGGAAGAATTTCTTCAGTACAAGGGTGGCGAGACTCTGGAACAGACTGCCCAGGAAGATTGTGGATGCCCCCTCCCTGGAGGGGTTCCAGGCCAGGTTGGATGATGCCTTGAGCAACCTGGCTTAGTTGAGAGGTGTCCCTGCCCATGGCAGGGAGGTTGGATTAGGTGGTCTCTAGGGATCCTTCCAATTTAAGCCATTCTATGATTCAGCTAACTGTAAAGGATTTCAGCAGCTTCCCAGGGTCCAATCACACCTGCACCAGCTGGGCCTGGTGTGTGAAATCACTTCTTAAAAAGATGGAACCACATATTTTAGGCTCTAAAAGCAGCTTAGCCCTTCCCAAACCATTGCAAATGTTCCCTGGGTGACAATTTTCTCATGCCCTTTTTCAAGGTACAACCTACTGGATTCTCAGATTTTCTAAAGCACATCTTATACATCAGTGTGCAGCTGTACAACACCACTTGCTGAAGGTTTAAACCTTCAGCTTAACCTCTGTGCTCATGACCTTGCAGTCCAACTGCTTTCATGTCATCTGCATTTTTTTATAACCCCAGGGTTTTGCTTTTTTAATTTGCCAGCTACTATGGCTCCTCTCTGTATTAGGCAATACTGCCTTAATTATGTTTATTCATCACCTGTTATGTAGAAAACTCACTGTTCTTACATCCTCCCAGTGATTTTTAGTTCTAAACTCCAAACTACTCACCTTAAAATCAGTCAGTTTCTTAACAGCCCCCTGTTGCTGAATTTTACTGAAGGCTTTTGAAACAGAAAAAACTTCCCACTTTTTTTTCTCTGTGATATTTTCTTGATTGCCTGGAGGAATTATTTTACACTGATGAACAAGTTCTTTCTTTAAATACCATATCCTACATTGTACTTTTTGTAGCATAGGTTTTTTATGCTTCAGTGTTCTTTATTGTTTCCTTCAATTTATCTGGTACTCTGTTAAAATACCCTGTTCTGATCCCAGAGATTTCCACAGTTTTTTTTCCCCCAAAGGTTACTGTAGCTTCTTTACAACCTCCAATTTCAAGAAACAATCCCTAACGTTCACTATGTAAGACAGAAGAAATGGAGAAAGAGGAGAGCTCTTTTCAACATATATCAGCAACCTGTCCTTGTTTTTTCAATTGTAGTCTTCAAGAACCATTTGGTAGACACAAGGGTGTAAAAACATAACGGTAGCCATCTGGATCTAGTTAAAAGCTGGGTAAATCCTATACCTTCTTCCAGGCCAGTAGTAGAAGTTTAGGGAAGAGTGTACCTGAAACACTAAAGCTCTCATAGCAGTCTAATCCCACCTCTTGTACATCCTCCAAGCTTTCAGAAGACACCAGGTTAAAGACTGCTTCAGCCAGAATTTTGATCATTATGTCTAATAACCCCTGGTGGGCTTGTGCCTCTGAATGTGTGAGGAGAAAATCAAGAGCAGAGAGGACTCATTAAGCCCTGTGTCCAATCCTCTGTTACAGCAAACAGGATGTTAAAAATATATTTTAAAAGTGTGTAGGCTTTTTCTTGAGAGACTGTGATGTTATAACTCTCTGCTTCCTTCATTTAGATATAGAAGCCTGCACCTTTGTCCATTCAGTGCCAAAGTGATGATTATGGTGATAGGAGAGGGAGTCTGAGGCCTGTAGTATCAACTGCTCTGAAATAAAAGCTTGCTCTGTCACTGGTAATCCAAAATTTACCTGTGTAAAGCCAGACTGTCAGATTTGTAGATGTGGAGTTCCACAGTTAGATCTAGGAAGGACAGAAGGTGTTAGAAGATCATACTGAAATTAGTGTTTGGTGACGTGATTTTGATTATGTAAGAAAATCACTGAACAACTGCAGGCTAAACTCTGTATGTGTGTAGGAAAAATAAGTTTTCAGCCAGATCAGCTATCCTCTCTGGCTCAAGGTGTGTAGGATGGCATATGAAACCAGAGCTCAGAGGGGGCTGAGAGAAGAAAAGAAGGGCAATATGGCAGCTTGCAGTTGGCTTCATTGCATGACAGGGTGGAATTGCAACTCCACATAGCGTGTCTATCTTAATTTTATTCTCTAGATGTGGACACTTGGGCCCACTTTTTTTTTTTTTTCTAAAATACTTATGCTTCCAAGAAACAACGTGTTTTGTTTCACTGTTGCACTCATGCTTCAGCGCTAGTTTAGATAAATATGTTTGGTTTTGGCATTTCTGGCTGCACTAATCTTTTCCCCAGCATTTGGTAACTGCAGATGGCATTTTAGGTAGCTCTTCTAACACAAGGATCTTGTGGCTTCGCTGGTTCTTTGTAGAGGACACTAGACATATAATTGCATGAATTCCTTTGTGTATTACTCATTATTTTCAACGACACAAACACATAATTTAATGTGTAGGCTACCATGTGACCAAAATGAGAGTCAATTAATTGCTATTTTTACCATGGCTGAAAGCTCACTATTTATTACTGAATGATCTGTAAACAAAATAATTTTACAGTCAAAATAATTACAGGGTGTTTAAAATTGTTCTTTTATGAAATATTGGTTATACAAGTAAAAAATAGAGTAGAAAAGGACCTTAATATTTCTAATTCAAAGTTAATAGAATAACCCAGAAAACAACAGCTGCTATTGCATTACTATATGCTCTCTGTAGTTTGGAATGTGAATTTTCACCCAGTCTTGCATCAATACATTATAATTTGGATAAAGCTGCAATAGGTTGGGTGCCATCAGATACTAGGAGGGTTTAAGAGGTTTGAAAACTAGCCCATGGAGCCAAATAGGGATTGGGATGCCAGTTCTTAGTTGTTACTGAGCTGGAACAGTTATGTGCCTTTATTGCCCCAGTGGTAGCAAATGTTCCTTGGAGACATCAGCCTAGAGCTATTTAGTCAGCAGAGCACATCTTAGGGAATTACAGTAACTTGCACTTGCAAGATGTGGTAGAACCAAATATCTCCCTTGCTGCTCACAGTTGCTTTCTTTTTCCTTCACAGTGAGGAAAAAGACAGAAATATAGCTGCTGCCTTTTTGCCCCCCCCCCCCCACCCCTCCCTTCTC
>NW_008600954.1:48600-60131 GCF_000691845.1 Merops nubicus
CCCCTTCTTGCTTCATAGACTCACCAAGAGCATCTCAGCTTTGTTCAACAAGCTGTGGATAAGATTCACACATGCAGAATCTCAAGTAGTCTTTGTAAAGTCACTGCAAAACACAATTAAGGCAGAAATAAGCAGGATATAGATACTAAAATTACATCCTGAACACACAAGTAATTTATGATATGCTTGAGTGCTTTTATTTGAGAAAGCAATGAACACCTAAATCAACTTCTAAAAGCTGTTCAGCAATGTTAAGCTCCACACTAGGCCAGAAGCATCTGGCTTTAAAACACTTTTGTTGTCAAATCACAGTTCTTTGTCAGGCAGATGTGTCCAGTCTGGAGAGTGCCCAGGCAGGCTGGAGAGCACCTAGGTGCAATGTCTTCTTTTTTTCTGCTGACCATTCAGTAGTGTAGGGATCACTCTGAGGAGTGTAGGGCTACTCACCAAGGCAAGGAAGATCTGCCATAAAACTTTATATTTCTGATCAGTCCTGTCTGTTCCTGCTCTGCCTATCCTGCTTAGCCATGTTTCTACTGAAAAGTCTATAGAGGTTGCTGATTTACAGACTTCTTATTTTTTATTAGTCTTTTTATTTTTCAAATCTCAGTGCATTTTGAACTCCTTTTCAGTATAACAGAAAAACTTCATAGGAGAGATAAAGTGTTTCTCCCCCTTTGCCTGGCTGGGTCCTAGGAACTGTGACTCGTTGCAGGTAGAGATAAAACATGGACCCTATGCAGGTGGAAGCTTCAGAGATCCTGTTCAGTGAGGATGCCAGAGAGGGATGGGTTCAGAGAACACTGGAAATGAGCTGCAGGTCCTGCAACTTTTTCAGCTAGTCATTGACAGCATGATGATATAAGCGTGCAGCTACCTGTGAACTGGTGGCATGTAGGGGCTGTGAGTCTCTGCCCTAGGGACTCAGTAACTGAATAAAAAAGTTGAGGTGCTTCTCTCAGTCTTCATCACAATGAAGACCACATGAGGAGATCCTGGCCTCTACAGGAGGAGAATGGATGAGGAATATTAGTCTGTGTGAATACAACACAATTTCCCAATTGGATAGATTTAGCATAGGTTGATATTTTCAGCTTGTCCTGGCAGTTCTCTGCTTATGGTGCAGCTTGCTTGAATGGCTTGGTTTGAGGCAGCAAAGAGTATGTGCGTTAACATTTTTGTGTTCTTGAACAAAATCTCCCACTCATCTCCATTCATAGCACCTCCTGTGCTTCACAGAGTGCTCTCAGGGTGCTCAGTCTGGTTTCTTTTTCAAGAAATGAAATCAGAAACTGTATTCCAGGAGGACATGTGGCATACTCTCATGCTGGAGTATTTGGTCTATGGGACCAGACTGGGATGCTGTGACATAAACCCACAAAATGCATGCTCTACAGTAACTGGGTTCCCAGTACCAACTCTTCTGCACTACAGATTGGCTTCTGTTGGGCTGCAGTACTACCCAACATAGGCGATTAGCCCTGGATATAATGTAAAACACTATAGACCTAGCACAGGGTTAGGAATTTGCTACTAAGGTCAGATGCCTTAAAGTTTGGTCCTGCAGGATTTGGAGTCAAAACACCTCAATCCTTTTGTAGCTACAGGTCTAAATACATATCCATTGGCATCTACCCATATAAATCTGCTGTTAAGTTTACCAAATGGAGACATTTGTGATAAGCATGTGAAAGGGAGAAAGGGATTTACAGTCTACATTAAAATCTTTCATCAGGAAGAACATGCTCATTAGTGCAATATTCACTTTAATCTCACTGTTTTCTTCTGCTGCTGCACACTGCTCTTCTATCAACACTGATTAGCAGCTAGAAACCTGGCCTGCTTTTTTCTTACTTGAGCATCCCTTGTATGGGGGATGGACTTTAGCTGTTGGTAGACAGGCAGTGAGGCTCTCTGTATTATGTTAATGTTGTCACTCACAATGTTTTCATTATGAGCTGCATTGTTTAGCATTAATTTCCTGGCTGTTATGAATTATATCAGGATGAATTGTAGCACAAAGGCTTGTAGACTTGATTTTATTTCATTCAACCCAGACTTGAGCAAAATTGTGCTCTCAGTTCTTTTTTCTTTTTTTTTTTTTTAATGTGGGTTTTCAGATACTACTTCCCTGATTATTCGTGTCTAAACAGAATTCTAATTAAAGGGGAAAAAATAAAATAAATTTTTTTTTTTTATTGGTTGTTTGTCCTCAGTCTTCCAAATGCTTTGCTCCTAGAGCTGTTGGTGAAAATACACAGGAGATCTTGGGAAGCCACTTGCCAACCCGTTTTTAACAGAGCTGCTGATTTTCTCTGTGTGCATGTTCATGTGTGTCAAGAAGAAGACAAAATGATTTGGAGGTAAATATAAAGATCCAAGTTGTCTGCAGATAGCCAATGCAGGCACTCATCTTTTAGAACTGATGTTCTATGGGCACTTATAGTTAACTAACTGTTAAACTTGAAGTTAGTCACAGTTTCAGAGTGCTTACTCGTCCATGAATATGTACATAGTAACAGACAATAAAATAGGGTCTGAGAATGACTGCTCTGTGTTTTTACAAGACAATGGAGAATGTGGAGTCCAAAGCTCCCAGTTTCTAAGCTGTCATGAAAAGATATAACTCTTTTATGACTCCTTTTCAGTATAATCCACTATTTGTCCTCTAAATTCTACTCCATTGATTTAGCAGCTTAGAAACTAATTTTAGAAAGCCATTAGTGTTTGGTTTTTTTTTTTTTTTTTTTTTTCCCCCCAGCTATTTTACTTGTTAGGTAGGTCTTTGTGTCATCTTTGGCCACTTTATTTTTTAAGGAGATATTGCTTTTTCATACATTTGATCACCTTTAGAGCAAAATGCAGTTATAAAGAAATGTGGTTAATTTTACTGGTTGCTACAGAAATAAGTAGCTGAATACCATCTTTCCCAGATGGTACTTTAATTTGGGACATAACAATATATTAAACAAATTTCATCATCAATGAGACAAGCTACAGGACTTATCTAGTTGAGATATCTCAGTTTTGAAGGTTTCTTTTAAGTGAAAGCACTCCTGTGTATCTCCCAAAGTACCACTCTGGCTTTGGCCCCCCAAGCTTTCAGTAAGTCACCAAGCTGCAGCATGTTTCTTTGCATGCAAAACCTTTTTCTTACATGGCTTTCAAAAACTTATTGTAAGAATATATATAGAATCAACTGGCAGCTGACTGGCTACTGCATATGCCACATTTGTGATTGTAGTCGAATGCAGTGCTCCAGGAAAGAAAAACGACTCATAATTTTGGCTACTGCCGGGCATGGCTCGGGCCATCACTCAGACTTTGCTGCACAGATCTGTCAGGCACATCACTCCTGGTTTGCAGCACCTCTGGTTTCCCACCCTTGAGGCTGCGTGGAGCTGACACTGTGGTTTGCAAATGGGTTGAGGTAGGTATATACAAAGGAGGGGAGAATCACCAACTTTCTGCTACCACTTTGCTGCCTGAAAGCCTGTTATTTTTGTTTGTTTGTTTGTTTGCTTGCTTTTCCTTCATTGGAAAGAAGGAGGCCTTTATATTAACAATTACATTTAAGTCCATTGCAATCTGACCTATGCAGTGAATTTGATTTGCAGAATATTCTGTCTTTAAAAAATTATTCCAATTTACTAGGCCACTGAATTAAATCCTTCCCATAAAAATGAACTTTATACCGGTCACAATATTTTTACAATAACACCAAATCCACCAATGTGGGATCTCATCTGATCAAATCAAAATGTTTGGCATGTAATACTGAAATTCAGAACAATACATTTTCAGAGGCATGACTATTTAATGTTTGGAGGTAGGAGGTGATGTTTCACAAAAGAGAAAAACATAATACAAATAGTTTTTCTGTCTTGAGTAACAGAGGGCTCAAACTTTGATGTCCTGTGCAAGTGTGGAGATGGGCTTTTATTGATTACTAAAGTCTTCAGCCTGTTGCTCATCTGGGTATTATCATGGTTGTTCTGTGTCTGTGTGTATGTCTGCAGTGACTAATTAAAACTAGTTGAATTAAAATTTTGGTGGTGCAACACTTCTAGATATTAAGCACTTATATTAAGGCACATGTCTAATGAGCACATAATGGAGAGTAATGTGTTTTTGTGTAACACATTAAATTGCCATGGAGCAGTGTCATGATGATATTTGAAAGTGTGAAAACTTTGGTGGGATAAGTCTATCATTTACTTCTAGAAAAATATGCCAGAAGGTAGATAATTATGTTTTCTGCTTTTCCCCTCTAATTTTACAGAAAATCTTACTAAAGTTCAATGTCTTATAAAGAATGGATTGTTGGCAAAGCAGGCAGAATGTTCATCCTGCACTTAAACAGCAACAATTTTTCCCTCAAGAGTCATAATGATTGTATGCTTATCTCTGACACAAATTATTTCCTTTCCCAATCTATAAATATTTATTATTTCCACTAGAAAACCTCTTCATTGAAATTCTAAGGAGAATTTTGTGCGTAGAAGAGGGTCTTATTCTAGGATTTATATGACCAGTGTTTTGGAATTGGTCTGCACATCCCCTTGTAATACCATATAGAGCTCAGAACACACCAAAAGTCAAAGAAAAACTGATGCAAAGGTCTTTCACAGATAAACACACTGAATCTACGTTCCTTAATACACAGATCAATGACTGGCCCTTATTTTGTGACATTCTGGCTTTAAAAGTTGTGGCCTTGTAAACTGGAAATTAACTTGTCCTCAGTCTGTGTTAGCTGATAAAAAGAATATCAGATTTGGTGACAAACTTTTAGTGGATAGCAGTTCTTTTTTTTGTGTGTGTTTTTTTTTTTTTTTTGTGTGTGTTTTTAAATATTTTTTTAATATACAGTTGTGTACAACTTGTTGGTGAAAAACTTTATTTTGCATTACCCAAATTTCTTCTTATTATACTCAGGAAAGTGAAATGCAAATATGCATGTTGAGGCATGAACTTCAGATTTGCTGCCTGCTTCAAACGTATTATACGTGAAGCCTCTGTGGAAACATTGGAGCTACCAAGGAGAAAATAGAAGTACTGCACACTAGTTTCGCTTTCAAATGAAGAACTGGGGGAAGGATTGCACTTACAGATGGGAAGAGGGGTGCATGTGAAAGCCCCTCTGTGTTTTAATACTGAACTAACCTTCCCTTCTTCAGTGATTTCCCTGAAAACAGAGGTGCAACATGAGACAACAGTGCAAACTCAGTAGTGTCATGAAATATTCACAAAAGCATTAGAGTCGCAAACTATTACTGTCACAAAAGAAGGCAGGGCACGTTACAATACTGCGCGTGCTGTCCATCCAGGTGCATCCTTGCTGGCACTTGTGCTCTAGTGGAACAAGCTGACTGACTTCTGAGCAGGCACACAGCCAGTCTAACAGATGGAGGTGAGTGAAGTCAGCCAAGAGACCATGCACTAGCTGCGCATCAAGTGTGCCAGCTAACTGCAGGATTCCCAGACAGAAACCTCCAAATGTCTCCTAGTGATCTCATATTCACATACTGGTGCAAGGCAAAGATCAAGAAAATTGCTTTAGCAAAGAAAAGAAAAGTCAATGTAGAGAGATATGAGAAGTTGTTCTATGTTGTTTATGTTAGCTGTGGTACGTGAATTAACATTTTGAAAAGTGGCTTATCACTCTGTCTTCTAACACCACTGGTAAAATTAGGTAGGCAGGGGAACGGTTAGCCCTCATCAGGGGAGATGCATTCAAGGTTGTAGGGCACACTTGTAAGGTATTAATAAAAAGAGCCTGATTTCCTGACTCTGTCTTTTGCCCTGGATACTACACCCATAAAACAAGAGCAATTTCTTATCACTCCCACTCATAATAAGATGATCTTTGTTTAATACTGTTGGCAATAAGGACAGAGTTGTGTTTGTAACAATGATATTAAACCCATGTGATAACCAGACAGCAGTGTAAGCCAGTTGAACTATCACGCGAGGAGCTGAAAATGAGAGTCTGGATAAACTGCCACCATAAAGGGAGAATAAAAATGCAATCTGTATAAAGGTTTGCTAGCAACTTGTCAGACTCACTTGGTGCATCCTGTGATAGTAGCATCTTGTCATTTGCAGAACAATGTAATAAAGCTGTGCCAGGCATGAAGAGGAGTGCTACTTGACATTCAGGATGCTACACAAACATGATAAAAGCTACTCAGCATTTCTTCTCTGACTGTCTTTTGAAGTGCTTCGAATTGAGCCATACACAAATGCAAAAAGAGTTTCAGTGGAGCAGAGTCTTGCCATTGTGTTTTTGGAAATTCTTGTATGGTTGTGAGTTGCAAGAGCCAGAAGAAAAGGGCAGATTGAGTTGTGCTTGACGGACAGCACAGTTAGGACTATGAAGCTTCAGAGTGGCTGTGGCTCCCCCTCATGCACTGGAGAGTGGGCAGAAAACTGACTAAATAGTACCAGTAGTTCACCAGGCAGATGGTCAGGCAAAGGCCAGAGCCCTCTGTCCCTCACTCCCCCGCCTCCTCCACTTCCCAGATGCAAGTTGAGTTGGCATGGGGGTTGCTATAATTTGCTGCTGGTATAGACCAGCAACAAATTACTGCCCTGGGGGAGCAAGTAGGAACAGGGAAGAGCATCTCTGAGGCAAAGGGCCTCCAGGATGATTCCTCACGCACCACCCATCTCTCAGGGCTATGCCCAGAGGCCCAGGCTACCCTGTGGAGGATACATCTGAAGCCACCAGAGAGCAGAGAACCTCTCTCCCACCTCCTGAATTTCTCTCTCCCTTTCTGAAGTGTAATCAGTGTAGATAGATGTCAACTTGATTACATTTGAAAAAACCAAACTATATTGGTACGTGTCTTGGACCTCAGTGTAGTAGAGACACACTCAGTTACTGACAGGCTTGGAACAATACCTTTAGCCAAGGAGTTTTCCTTCTTGCTCGTCTCTTTTTGCATTTCTGTGTTTGCATGAACTTTGGATGCAAAGGGCCATCTTCTAGCAATGCCTTCTGAGCAATAACTGGTAAAACAAGATGCTACTCATTGTGAATACTGGGGTCACGACTGAATCCCAGAGTGAATGAATTCATATAGGCAGCCAAAAATTAAAAACCTGATGGTGGACCCTTTATTCCCACTGTGAATTTCTATTTGCATCACAAATTATACAGCTTTTTAAAAACTTTAATTTGTATTTCAAAATAGCAATACTTAAGGGTAGACCATCGCATTTTTCCATGTGTTGAAAGGGGTTTATATGACACATCACTAAGGTCAATGATACCAGTATCCCAGAAACATTGAAGTATTTATGATCACTGCTTCCCTGTTAGGATGGGGCATGCAGTAACTTCCAACTGAAAAAAGACAACTGGCATAGGATTCATCTGAGCAAATGTAGACACTTGCAGTCTAGGTCTCCAAATCCCAGCTAAGCGTTCTATGCTTCTCAGGGTCAGTGGAGAGAGCTAAGCAATTCTAGGCGTGATTTATTTTGTCTTGCTCTAGATATCTGTGTGAGATCAGATGAATCTCTTTCTTAAAGTGCTACTGACTGCACAAAAAGTTCAGGGTGAACAGCTCAGTTTTCTGCACTGTAATTAAACAGCAATCCTATTCAAGGAGATGAGAGACTGCAGAATGATGTAGGTGTTTATATTTGAGATGTGGATACTCACAATGCTCTTTTAGTTGCCACTTCTCCTTGGAGATACAAAGAGCTCCCGAGGACCCAATCTCCAGACTTGCTGAAGGCAAGCATGCCTGTCTGTGAGGCACCTTGACTCCCAGTGACATCCACTGCCCTAGGCTTCCCCTGTTCAAATGAGGAAGAAAGCAAAAAACATCAGTCAGGACAGAGTGTAGCTCTGAAATATTACACAGTATAAGCAAAGACACAAAAAATTGTCTGAAAATCCAGAGAAACAGTTTTTGTTAGATTTCTTAATAGCTTAAGTTTCTGGATTGACTGGAAATTCCTCAAAAGTAGCATTTTGGGGTGAAATTTTGGTTATTGCTCCTTTTGTCAAAATACATCCTTTCCCCATGTAAAGGAAAAAGAATAACCCTGTAATTTATATATGATATTGAATATACCTTGCCATAGTTATATTGGCATTCGATGCATGCCCACACATATTTGTGTATGCACGTTTAAAATTTGCAGATATTTCCAGTTGCTAAACAAGTTAGCGTTACAAGTGATAAGAAAATAAGGACCATAATGCATTGATTAAGACCAACACTGCCAATTAATCACTGGTAAATATGGAAGCCTGGGAAGGCAGGCTTAACAGGTCTTACCTTTCCCACTGACAGCTTAAGGAACAGAGAAAAAAGGCAAAATCTCAACCGTGTGGCTATCCCTGTTTTCAGCCTCCATGTCCATTTTTAAAGTTTATATTCCTAGGGCCTTTGCTGGCTTGTTGTTAAAAATGGTATTAGGTAGATGGTAGGATGGATTCTCAGAAGTAATTTGATGCATAATTTCTGCTAGGATCTATTTTTTTTTTTTTTGTAGATAGAAGAGACTAAGATCTAAGATTCCTTATTTATGCTCCAGCAGCAATACAGATTCTCCCTTCCATTAGCCTTCTTGAGAGAACTAGAGACTTCACGCTGATGCCTGTATTCTTACTTTTTTGGTCCAGCATGGTTTAATGGTTAAATGTCTATAAATCTCATTCTGTTACCCAGTGGTCCACTTTTCCTTTGGGGTGTCCAAAATATCCCAGATTTACATGCATCAGAACATTTATTTTTCCAGTAAATCAAACTATATGATCAAGACACACTGCTACTGTGGCTGGCAACTGGTCTCCACTGAAGGTAAACAACACTGTGAAAGAGGTACCTGGTGCACTGAAATATTTGCAGGGAGAAGACATTATCCAAGCTGCTTTTTGTCAAGTATATATGGTATTCTCCTAATCTTCCATGATAAATACATGGAGAGTAACTCAAAAGGGAAAAAAGTACTTTCCACTTTGGCAATGGTGGAGCCAAAATTGTCACTAATGTTAGCATCCATAAAGAATTCTTTGATTTGTTTCTATAGATAACTTTTTTTTTTTTTTAACTATGAAGTATTGAAATATCCCAGAATTTATTCAAATAAAAAGATCCTTTTCTGTGATTTCTGGGTCCTAAGTGACGGGTTTATAGTTAGAAGTGGAAGTAACGAGGAAGAACAGGATACTCGGAAGTTGGCTAACTTTTGAGTTTCCCTAGAGGAGCTTTGTGACTGAATAAGATCTGTCATTTGCTCACTAGCACCTAGAATATCTCCACTGAATTACAAGTGATCCACCCACAGTTTACTAACCCAGAAAATCTTGTTCTGAGAAATCAGAGGCCCATGAAATGCAGGGGAACCCTTGCATGGCTCTGAAAATTCAAGTTCCACCTGAGACTTTAACAACTTTCTCTGCAAAACAATTGGAAAGCAGTGCTTCTGGCTTTTGATGAGAACACAAAACAGAGACTCTGAATGCTGACACTCAGCTATCACAAACACCACCTCAGCCTACAAATAATTCTACGTATTTATGTAAATACTTTTTGATTAGTATGTAAAAGGTGAAATGTAAATTGTAAAAGCTAAACACCACTTTCCTTGGTGTTAATTACAGTAAATTTATCTTCCTGTTACCTTTCTTCCATCTCCAGTTTTATTTCCATTTCACCTAATCTATGGTTTTCAAGGCATCCTCTCCAGGTGGATGAGCAGTTCACTTGCACGTTCTGTCTAGAGATGGGAGAAGTGGTTCCTCAGACACATCAAGGTGCAGTAGCAATACTGGTTTCCTGAAGTGGGGAGTATTCTGAAAAATAGCATGGAGATGCCGAAGGAGAGGTGAACAAGGAAGACATCTATGACAATGCATGGAGGGGAAAGTCAGGCCAGGCAAGCTCGTCAAGCCTAATGAGAAGGAACTGGATGTGGGAGCTATGCTGATGGACGGTGATACAGGAACATCATCGTGCTCTGTCTGAATAGACTTTTCTCTTTGTCAAAGGAAACATGTGTTGTCCATATGGATTGACACAACCACTTTTTCAAATCACATCCCTTTAGACTGCAATACACGCCCCCAGCCCTGGGAGGCAGACTCGATCCTCAAATGTCATCATCTTAACTAGAGGTGGGCTGGACTGATCTCCTGACTGAAAGTGTCTTTTCTTACAAGGAGAAAAAGATGACACTAGGGCTTTTGCCTTTTCCTTCTCCAAGTCTCAGGAAAAAAACATGGATCAGAAACAGAATCAAAACCATTGAGTCCCAAAACTGGTTGTTTCTCTGTGTGGTAGTCCTTCTCTTTCTCCTTGTGAATACACTTTGTCAGACCAAGTAAATTTTTATATGAGACAGTTCATGCACAACACTTTGGAGAGTTGATGCTTCCTGGCCTGTGTGGCAGGGGAAGAGATCTTCCCGACTCTGAAAGATATCTTCCTGCCTCTTCCTGGATGGACTGCCTGGGGGAAAGGGACATGTTGCATAGACCACAGAGGAGGGTACAGTTAACCACTTCACAGATGAGAATCGGGATGAGACGTTAAGGAAGAAGAGAAATAATGATATCTTAAAGTGAATTGTAAGAAGAAGGAGGCAAGCGCTGGAGTCCTTTACTTACATGGCTGAAGGGCTGTGCAGTAGTTGGAGAGCCAGGGAAGTTGGACACATTGGCTGTCTGGACAGAGACCAAGAGCATCAAGGGCAGCACAGCAGAGCTCAAGTATTCGCTGTCGGCTTTGTTTCATCTCACCTGGTGGCACCTGGCAGACATCAGGCTGCCAAGCAGCTCTTAAAAAGTTTTAGTTTTCCTCATGGAATGTTGTCACTTTTAAAGAGGTCTGTGTGATAAAGTGTGGGAGGATGTATGAAACTAGCTGCAACATTTTTACTTTTTTTTTTGCTAATTTATATGACAGGTCTTGGTTGCTCTTAGAATCATAGAATCACTGTGATTGGAAAGGACCTCTAGATCATCAAGTTCAACCTTCATCCCAGCATCTCCCTAACCACTAGACCGTAGCTTCAAGTGCTACATCTACTCCAGGGATGATGTATTACATTTGTTAAAGTGCTGATTGAATATGGAGCTGGACTAGAAACCTATCTATTTTTTTTTATTTATCTACAATTCCAGCTTGAAGATAAAATTCCCATGAGAAGACTGAAAAAGGTTTTTCTCTATATCTAGTAAAAAAAATGTGGTGTAAATCTCATTATCTAGAGGTTTTGTATGTACATTCATTAAAGCAACTTCAGCAAAAAAGTAAATAAAAGTCGAGTCGATAGCTGCAGTTTTAGACATTTAAATTATATAACATTATCCATGTGTTAATTAAAATTGTATTTGTACGCACTTAACATTACTGAAACCTTTATTTGCTAGAGTCCCAGTGCTGCTACTGCGCACAAAGTACTCGGTGAGGTACACCCGCGTGCTGCCAAAGTAGCAGGAACGTGCGCACTGATGTCGATCTGGAGGAGGCCTAGGGGTTCTGCCCTTCCCTTCCCTTCCCTTCCCT
>NW_008600954.1:60357-117042 GCF_000691845.1 Merops nubicus
CCCTGCGCTTCCCTTCCCTTCCCTTCCCTTCCCTTCCCTTCCCTTCCCTTCCCTTCCCTTCCCTCTTGTATGCTGATCATTTCTGCCAGGCCCAGAGAAATCTGTGTGAAAGCGTGGAGTCCACGGCTTGGTGACAGGCTGTACATACGAACAGATAGCTTGCATGATGCTTAGAAGTCTTTTTTCCTGAAGGTGCTGTGTAGCAACATCTTTGAGTTGTAGGAGAAGACAGCATGGGGCAGATGAGAAGGACCCGGCCCCGTTGCTCTGGGGCTGGGTTTTGTTGGTGTACGGTGCCTTGTTAATACGAGTCTCAGAAAGACTCCTTCTCGAGCCTTGTATGTAAAGACATCAAAGATAAGCTGTGTAAATATGCCAAAAAGAATGATACTTTCATGTTTTTATGCTAAAAATGGATAAGGGAATTGTCAGGACTCTTGTAAGGAAAATTACAATGTATGACATTAAACATTGACTTAAAATATCTGCTTTGCCACCTCTTTCTATTATTTCAGTGTGCAGTTGCTTCAAGGGAAAGTATGATATTTCTGTCCCCTCTGTAATACGATATCATGTCAGAACAGAATTGTCTTTCTGGGAAAAATCAATCCACTCTCCCTATTCAAATGCAGATTAAAAATATCAGCTCTTGTAGCCGTTATATTTCTGTTCTTTTCATTGTTAAACCTATGTCATGATTCATTAAAATATAGTTTGTTTTTTTTTTAATGTAGATGACTGAAAAACTGATTGGAAAATCCTGAGAGATGTGAGGGTCTTATTTTGAGTGATTAGAAACATGCCAAGTAATGACACCTGTGCAGTCGTGTCTTTCAAATGCTAAAAAGCGATGACGTAGTAGGGATAGCATTTACTGGTGGGATCAGTAAGATGCTGTATGTGTTAATAATTGACAGGAAGAGATTATCTTCTGTTTTGCACTACAGAGTGCACAGCTGAGTCGACAATGAATGACTTTTCATGCTAGATACCATATGTAATACTGTGCTCAGTGGGGAAATGAGTGTCACAGTCTAGCCAGAAGTAAGCAAAACTTAGTATGCAGTAGACTCAGTTCTTTACCTGATATTTTATTAACTGCGTGGTCATAGTGAGTAGCTAGGACTTATTAAAAACAACACTTCTGACATGCAAACACTCATTATTCTCGAGAACCAACATTGAATGCATTCCTGTGCATGAATGTATCTTCACATTTGAATGGTTTCTGCTACTCGAAGGATTTGAAAGTAATAGTGATTATTATGTAGAGCTGTTTCAGCTGAAGAAAATGCTCTTTCTTGGCTGTGATGATGTATACCAAACAACCTTTTGATTTTACCTGAAATAAAATATTAGGACTTTGAGCTGTGCGTATGTTATCTGTGAGCACGTATGTACGCATGCACACATGGGTATTGGCATTGTGACACAATGCAAACACCACAGGCGCACACATGCACATAGAAAGAGAAAATTATTTTTCTCATGCTTATTTTCTTGGCACTTGCAGTTTGGTTAGATGTGAGATAGATGAAACATTTGCATCTTCTATCTGCATAATGAGTTCTATACAAAATGATTGCAGCTAATGCAAAAGACAGGGTGGCATGTTTTCAGTTTTAATGGGGCCACTCAGAAAACTTCCAATCTTTCTTGACATTTCTTATAGCAAAATAAATGTGGTCTAGGTTGGAGTGTCTATTATGAAAATAAGAGAAGAGCAAGTCAATTATATTTCAATGACTGAATAGCCAGGGGTCCTCATTAAAATGATCAGAAAAGCTGCAGTGTTGCTTTCTTGTATGTAGCCACTGATTAAGTTGTATAAGAATGACATGGCCTTTTTGGGAGAAAAGCAGAGTATGCTGTGGTCTCTAGCCAGCCAGCCAGAAACCGTTGACACTTACAAAAGTGAGATGTGCACTCCATCAAGAAAGGGAAGTTACTACTTATGGGGTCATGGACTCCTGATGTATTTAAAAATAGTTGTGGCTGTTTTATTGGACACAGTCGAAGAAAGCTTTGAATTTGCACTAGGTTGCATGAAAATGCCTGCGGTATGGTGGTGATATGGTATGTTTTCCTTTCCGCTGGCTTCGATGAAGTATACATAGCTTAACAGAACAGTACCATTATTGGGATCTTCGTGTATTTGAAGCTTTAAGCAATATTTTAGTTATCAGTTCATTACTATTCATTTCTTAGAATTTAAATTCTTCTTATTTGCCAATTATTTTTTTGGTATAAAATGTTAGGAGAAAAAGGCTTGGTAATTTTTTTCCCGGGAGAGACTGTATTCTGAAATAGGAAAAAGAATATTTGTTTAATCCTCCTGAGGGTCTGCAGTTGAAGGAAATATAGTATTGCCTAAGATCTGCTAACCCCAGACAGAGTGGCTGTAGAATTAAAAAACATACATATATTTTCCTTTTCATGGTAGCTAGTAGACCCTACATATTTATTTTAAAATAAACCTTCTGTAATTATATTTTATATAATTTCACCTCATAAAGGAGACTTGTGGTAAGGGTTGCTATAAAGAGATAGACATTGTATTTTTTTTTTTTAATTGGAAAGTGATGTACAACATTAACATTTTACATTAAAGAGTGATACAAAGCACAACGTCTGTCTGTTAAATAGAGAATTACGGTTTACATTTTTTCCCCCTTTAAATAAATTGTATCACTAACAGTTTCTGAATATGAGTTGAGAAATAAAGGACAAGATTTAGTAGGGATCTTTTTTTTATTAGTATAATGAAGCAGTTTGAAACTATAATCTTCATCTGCCATCACGGTGGAAATATACCTCAGCATTGTCTTGTACTTTTACCTCTGAGTCATGTAAATACTAATGCAACAAATTAAATCAAATAAAATCTCTGAAATTTCCAACTGCAAGTACTAGTTAATCTAAGCTTGTATTCTAAGTCAAATCACATCATACAGGGCTCCGTCTTAACAATGATGCTTCATTGTAAATTAAGACAATTTGAGATTTATATTACAGTCTGCTCACATTTTGATGAAGTAATTTTTAGTCTCAGGAAGACCATTAATAAGACACTATAAGCTAAATACATTAACATATCAGGTGCTTAAAACTAAGTTAATTTACTAAAATTAGCTATTAATGTAGCTAAATAATGATGTTCTTCATTTACAATTCAGGAGCTCAGTAATGGACGAGGGAAACTGCAAATGCTTGCAGTCAACAATAGAATAGGTAATTTTGCAAGTTATTATGTACTACAAGATGCCTCCTTCAAAAGTTTTTGTTCTTTATTTACATACATGGGATCTAAACAGGACAAAAATCGTCTCTGCCTCATTTACTTACAGATGCTCGATTCCATGTAGTTTCTGTGATATTTTAAACTCTTTAAAGTGTTTGTGGAATTCACTCAGTCATTATTTCTTTTTTAGTAAATGCAGAATGTTATTGCATTAAAAAGAATTTGGTTTATTTTTCTTCTTACCGATGAGCAATATCTAACAAGACTGTGTAATTTGTATAGCTTAATTTTTGCAACAGGAATAAAATAAATAAACAGGAACCAATTAATAAGGTTATTTGTATGTAAAGAGAGACACAATTACTGATGTATTATCCTGAGTAAGAACACAGCATTATTGAGCTTAATACTTGAATTTGGTCCAAAAAACCACCTTGATGTCTTTTCTAGCACCATTTTAGCAGCTGGTCTAGTGTATCTTCTCAGCAATATATAGTATTGAAATTACATAATGACTAAAGAAGATAGGTAGAGTTATTTGTTAGACTGAGTTAAAACTTTTGAACAGTGAAGAGTAAAGCTTGAGATTTCTTAGGGCACTTTGGTTTTGTGCTTTGCGGTGTGCACAATGTGAATAAGTTAAAATTATTCCTCCGAGTGACTGGGGAGATGTTTTTAGAAACTTTGCCATCTTTCTCTAATTTACTTTAATAGATTTATGATTTACCTGTCAAAATTTTTTTAAATAAATGTAAAGAGGTAATGTATTATGGGTCTTTGAAAGTAATTATTGCTATAGTCACTGTTTTCTGAAAGTGAATCAACAGCAGCAAACCATAGCAGGCTATTAATTTGACTATCCTTCCAGGCTGCTTACGCTTATCTGCAAAAATCACCTTAGAGCTGATGTTTCTGAGGGGAAACGTCTTCCTTGAGGTGGATATGCTTGTGTTCTGCATGGGGAAGTTTCAAGTGCATTTTACCATTTTTTGAAGGCAGATTTTATTACATGACCTACTCAGCTCTCTATAGACATGTATGAAAGAAAAGGAATTTTGCAGGAAATAATTTGTGTTGTTTGTGCCTTTATTTAAAACTTCGTTCTTCTAGTAAGAAATGTAGTGCAGAACTTGCATTATGGAAAGTGTGCTGTGCATGCTTTGAGGTTTTAAGCAAGATTAAGAGATTAAAGTTGAGAACAAGTTCCTGTATGTGGATTCAAATGCAAGATTTCCTCATTATAATAATTCACAGGGAAAAACCCTCACTGTTGTAGAATCAGAACTCACCAAACATGACCTAATGTCAACAATGAACTCTACTTTAACCAGCCTTTCAACCTGTGTATCGTCAGAGTAATTGGTCTTTTAGTTGATTTGACTAACTGACAGCTAAACCACTAATAATTACCTGTGGCAGCATTTATATTTTTTTTCTTTTACACTATAGCACAACATCAATGAATATATTTTAAATATTAACAGCAGTTGAATGTTTAGATTATAATTTAAATAATTATTTATGGAAATATGATTACACATCTGTGCCTACAATAGAGAGACTTTAATTTGATTAAAGAGAAAACAACAGCGTATCTGCCCATCTAATTTTGTGGTTAAACTATTCATGACTTATAATAATGTATTAATTTTGTCAATTTGTTAGGGTATCATTTCAACTTTTTGACAAGCTTTCATCTTTATTTAGCTGAATTTGGGTTCAAGACAATGCTTACTTAATAACTTATGCTTTATGAAGCTCTTCAAGAACATGATATTCTCACTGCCACCCACAATTTTCTTACACTGTGGTGTTGAGGCTCTTTAACATAATGTATTTCCGTATGAATGATAAACATAAAGCTGAGGCATATGTATGTATGATCTTGGCAGAGTAGAAATGTGCTGCAAAGACATACAAGAAGAATGTATGCTGGAGAACTCATTTCCAAGGTAAGGACTCCATAAAAGCTAAATTAATACAACTGCTTTTTCCTTTAGAAAAGACTAGTTTGGGTACTGTGGTTTGTTCTTTACTAAGACATTTGTTTATGGAGATAAAGAATATTTTTTGGTTATGACTGAATAGGATGTAATAGACTGGGTAATAATAAGCAATGTTAAAAAAAAATTAAACTAATTTGAATTAATTTCCAAATATCAGTTTTCAGTTATGGAACTAGAGATATTTAATTTAAAATATAATATTTTAGTTTCTAAAATATTTTCCACTATACACATTTATCTCTCAAACTAGATATAATTTGCATTCTACTGGAAAAAAAAGCCAAGATTTCTCTTGTATAACACTGTGTTACTCTTCTATTCTGACAATTGTGTCATTATAGAACTAATGAAATGGAATAATATTGCATCATTTATTGATTTCCATATCTGAATATGGATACCTACATTACCTAACAAGTATTTCTCTCCAGATTGCTTAAGAAAAATGGTAGATATGTTTATAATTCTGTGTTGTGGTTATATGGATTATCAGTGTTTTTCACATTTTTGTTAGTATTTAAGAATGTTATCTGAAGATTCTTATTAGTAATATTTCATTATTCTTGAGAGTACATTGGTGTGTTTTAATTGCAAATATTGTTAAGCTGATGATATTACAAAAGTGGAATTTTGTTGAATAGTTGAGTCAGATATTTAGCATAACTGAAGAAAATTAGTTACCACATACTTAGGTATTATGTGAAAGTATATTTTTAAAAATATTTGAGGGAAGAAATGTGGGATATACTAGCCTTTTGAAGGCACTGAAAAGTCTAGGATGAAGACTGTTAAAGTTGTTCTAGTTAAAACAGCAACTGAAAATATCTTTATTGCACACAAGTGTGCATACATTTCTTTAGTGGTTAGTTTGATGTATAACCATTCTTTTTCATCTACTTGTAGTTACTTACTCAAAGTCAGAGAAACTGCTACTGGAATAGATACTTCCAGGCATTAAAGGTTTGTTTTTCTATCAATGCATTTCAAAAGCAGTCTTACTACATGGCTTTTTAATAAATATTTCTACAAATTCCTTGAACTTAGAATAAAGATATTTAATCTAAATTATATGATAGCTTTAAAAGAGAAGAAGTTAACTGTTTTTATTTGGTTAACCTATTCAACTGTCTCAGCTTGCCATTACAAAGTATCTGAGGGTAAGTGTTAAAATAGCATCTTCTAGCATATGTAAATACAGGAGGTCTGTGATTTTTCTATTGATTTCAGAGTATCCTGTAAAAAAAAATTAATAAATTAGGCAAACATTTTCTACAGATTTCTATAGAAGAGAAATATTACAGTTTAAACTGCCTTTCAGCGGTTTCAAAGAACAATTTATTATAAGCTTATATCTCATCCCAATGCATTTGCATCAGAGGGAACTGGAAAAGATTATTTTGAGTTACTCTAATCAGGAAATGAAATAAAAGTGTTGCCCCATAAGCATATCCACATTTCGGTGACAAAAAATTATAGCGAGATGGATAAAGTCAGTACCTGCAGACACATCTTAATGATAACATTGTATGCTGTTTTTTTTTTAGATTGTCTTATTGTCCCTAAAACATGCATTAACAATTATAAATGCATAAATTACCCTTTTTTTTGAGACTCAGAAGGTCAAGAAATTAGAAGTAGTCACAAAATACATATACTTTTTCAAGTAATTATTACTGCAAATGTGTGTCTAACTAAGAGATGACAAAAATGTCTTAGAGCAAATGCTACCTGACATTTTATATCCACTCAGAAAAAAATAAAATGATTGCAGTTGGCTGCAGAGAGACCATTACAGTAAAAGAGAAATCAAGTGTATGCATTAAAATGAGATAGAATATCTAAAATAGCATTCAGGTAACTTAGATGGTTAGAGTTGAAAGAACAGATACATGTTTGCAGGTCTGTCATTGACATTACTGAATAAGTATAATAATTTTCAATTAAAAATCTCATAGAAATTAAGAACTTGTACAAGCAGTATGTTCAAAGTCATTTACAAAGGTTACTTAGGGTATTTTATATACTGAATCACAGGTGGAAATTTTCTAAGAAATGCTTAGTGAAATATCAAATAGTTAAATTAGTCTCAGTTATTACTGTCTGGCTTTTTACACATAAGTGATTACTTATCTTCAGCACAGACCATTGCTGTTTTCCTGGGAGACCTGCTAGCAAGAGCAAAATATGGATGATACTTAATGTGTAGATTAATTACTCCAGTTTTCAAACAAACTCCCCCCCTCCCCCGGCTCTATTCTGCTAAAATTCTTCACAAAACCTCCTCATATCACCTACAAAAGAAAATACAGATTCTGAGTAGTAGGCCTTGAATATGAATAAACTTGACCTATCCCAGGTGAATGGATGAAACAAGAGTGAAGTGACTAAAGAATTCTCAGGAGTATAAGACCTGCGGTGAAACTTATCTGAAGTTGATATGGAGTTCCTGATTGTTCACGTTGTAACTGAGAAAAAATTTTAGAACTGAAATGTAGATGGGCCTCCACACATGACTGACTTCAGTCTAACAAAGGTTCATGTGGTAAAATGAGGTTCAGTAGGAAGGTAAATGTCTACGAAACCCTAAAGTGTGTGTCTATAATTTAGACTAAGAAGGAGACATGGACTCTGCTTTTAAAAGCAAAGCAACCCTCTCTCAGCCAATGTTTTGGCATTTGTTTCAGTACAGAATGGACTAATTGAAAAAATATTCTTTAACAAGAGTACAAGGCTGACAGCAAGACAGTGAACCCCCGAATAATATTTTTTTTTTGTTAGAGTTTTTGCCTGATCTGTGAAATCTGTGGCTTTAATCAGCTAACTATTGGGTTCTCTGAATATTTTTTTTGTTACACCCAGAACGTCTGCTGTGCACCTGAAAAAATTTTGTGAAATATATTACATATATTTTAAAAAAAAAAAAAATGTTGGCAGACTAGCTAATTCCATGCCACATGGGGATTTCTAAATAACTTTGATTGTAAATGTCTTTATAAACAATTGAAGCTTTCAGATCCAATGAAAGAGGTGTTTGGTTATAGTTTCCAGTTAATGTTAAATGTAAAGAAATCTCTAGTAAATGACAAGAAATCAGAGGAAAATATTCTTTTGTTTCATGGAGAAGCTGTAATGCCTCAGACTACTGAAGCAGGACTTGGCTTATTGTGATAGCAAGTGTTGTTGTGGAAGGGATGCCATTTTTTGTCATCTGAACAGTGCCATTAATAGCTCATGTTAGAGGTCAGCTGCAAAACTCCTTGCCTATGTCTCAGCTTCCAGAGTTCTTGGTAACTTTGGCTGCCAGATAAATTTCTGTCCTATTAAGGACCTAATGAGACCAGGTGACCAGAAGCCAGCTGTATGCCACTGTGTCTTCTCTCTGAAAATCTCTACCTGCAGATTTCTGTAGGGATCTATATCACCCTGTCTCCTCTTCACCATCTCAAGAAAATCAGGAACCATGTTCTAGTTGCCAGCTGCAGCAGATAACCTGTAACATTTATTCATCACTAATACAACTGCTGCCACTGGCATAAGGACATTGTACCTGTAAGAAAGCAACTCTTGAGCATAAAACTGGCTCAGCTGGGCTCAAGGAATGAAGCTATGCTGGTTAATAAAGAGACATGTTTTGAAAAATAAACTGTGCCTTAGTCATCAGCCTTTTTTTCCTTTCTTTTTAAATACACAGATTATCAGGTTTTTGTGAAGTCTGTTTGATAATTTACTAAATACGACCAGACAAAAGTGGGCAAACTCCCTACAAGAACATAAGAGGACTCGTGTTTCTCTACTTAGTGTCCTGTTTATGAGAGTAACCAACAGAAGGTACTGTGGGAAGTGTACAAATATAGGGTAATGCTCCTCCCATAATGTTCTCTCAGATTCGGGGAGCATTCAAAACCCCTCTTTTTTTTTTTTTTTTTTTTCCGACTGCAAGCTATGAAACATCATGCCGCCTTCTCTAATTTAGATATGGCAGGGTCTGTCATCACAAGGCTGGATTAGTTTGATTGACTACCTTTGCACTTGAATGTGAAGACATGACACAGATTTCAGAGTCCAGAAGTAGCTGCCTGCCTCCTTCAATGGCTCAGGCTGTGGGGAAACCTCTACATGAGAGTGTCCACTGGCTTCAATATCTGCTACAGGTGCTAGTTTAACACTTTGGTCCCAGCTTTCCACACAGCCAGTAAACTGAGATCTGAATACCTGATTGTATTGGATGGCTCCAGGATGGTCAAGGAGCTGCTCAGAAAATTGCTGAACTGTTGCAGCTTCAAAACTTCCTTATGCAAAGCAGTGGGGCTCCAAAACAGCTTTCTATTTGAACTGCCAATTGACAGTGTGTATCTCAACCTGTCTGCTTTTCAGAGCATAGAAATACTGCACTGGTTCAGAACAAGGATCGATTTACCACTGTCTCTTTCAGTTGTACTGTGCCTAGATACGAGGATAGGAAAAAGGGTACAGAAATATTGTCCCATGGTGTTCTTAATTCTTCAGTGTTTTGTAGTTCAGAGAATGGCAGAAACATGGAAATAACATTAAAGAAAAAATTAAACCGATAGCACTACATGGATTTTATTCACGGATTTATCAGCTGATTTTTATTTTTCTAAATTTCAACGTCTTGAAGCGAGGAGTTCCATTGCTTAAGAGTTCATTGTGTAAGGATCACAGCCCTTTTTTTTTTTTCAAATTTGAATGTGCTAGCTGTAGTTTCATGTCTTGTTCTTGTACAGAAAAAGAAAAAATCCCATTGTTTCGTATTCACTTAGATGGCTCATAATTTTTTAGACTTCAGTAATCTCCCTTTTTGTTTTCTCTTTTCAAAGCTGGGGAGCCCTGCTCCAGTTGTTCCTCACAGACAAGCTGTGTCATGAGTGATGCTTGGACTTGATGATCCTAAAGGTCTTTTCCAACCTTCAAGATTCTTTTGATCCATCTATATGTTTGATCCTCTTTTCTGTACCTTTGACAGTACTTCTACACATTTTTTCCACCTGGGCCACCAGAACAGAATGCATTAATGGTGTGAACCATTAAATTGTACAGTGGTATAATAATCTTCCTCTGTTTTCTAATTCTTTCTTAATAATTCCCATTTTTTAGATTCCTTTTCTGGTTTTTACTCAGCATTAAGCAATTCTTTTTTCCCACAGAGCTATCTCTTATAATGCCTTTTTTAAAAAAAATAAATTAAGAGGCATTAGTCAGCTCAACGTTCACGTCTATGTAAATAAAGATTTTTTTTCCTCCCGGATTTTCCTTCATCTACACTGAACTTTCCCTGTCATTTTATATTCCAGTCACTCAATATCATGACATCTGCACAGTCAATGTTATCTTTTACTGTCCTAAACAACTTGGTTGTTCAGTAAACATTGTCACCTCGGAAGTGCCCCGTTTTTGACATAATTTCTGAGTATATCCACAACCCAGGACTGAAATTCCCTTCAAACATGACAGCAATACAGTATGACTTGATACTTGCTCTTTCAACACATATGATTAATTCGTATGTATTATTACCTATTTTACAAAGAAGGTCTTTCACACTGATATTTTAGTGTTATGTTCTCAATTAGTCTGCCTTTTCCTTACACTTACTCATGTTATATTAGAATTTTGCTTTGTTACAGATACATTACTCTGCAAGCTTGAAATGAATATATAAAATATTTTTTCTATTTTGTAAATTCAAGTATTTGGTTTTGGCCCTTGTAAGGACAACCTAATACAAAATGATATTGCTTTACCTAGATTCAGATACACAATTGTTTAAATCAAAGCTAGGCTACTGTTGTAGCAAATGAGAAGTAATAGACTTAGCTGTAGTGCAGTTGCCCTCATTGCTTTGAACATTTAACTAAATTGTCGAGGTCAAATACATATAACTTTACCCTGAATGCAGTTAGCATTGCAAGTACACACGAAGGCAAAACATAAAATATTTCCTAATGTAATTCAAGTTTGTTGTGTAACCTGTGGAAGCAGAGAGGACTTGGGATATTTCAGTGTCCCTAGCATTATTGTTGAAAACAGAGGGCCTTGGATAATTCCTTGGTAAGAATTACACTGTGGTGAATTATGACTTTTGAGTTGATAAAGATCAGTGCTGGTAAAGATAAAATACTTATTAATACTAGCTCACACGATGAAGCAACTCATACATTGCCATCGTGACCTGATGCACAAATCTGATTGCAGGTTTTGCAGCTGTTTGTCACAGCATTTAAGAATCCTTAATATACCTGAAGAAGCCAACCCCAAACTGGAGGATGAAGACAGTTTTTCCAAAAGTGTAAATGAAAAGAATTCTATAAAGTTGGAAGGAGTGAAGTCTGCCACCTGTGATAAAAGCTAGTTCTGTGTTGAGCTTGTAAGATTTGTATTTCTGGAATTTGTTTTACTAATTCTAATTAATTTGTATTTTCTGTGGCTACATGAAAAATTAAGAGTCACTTGTAATAGTAAATGGAATATTTTAAGTGTTTTTTAAAGAATACATGTCCGATAAAAGGGATTTACATTGTCTATGGGCTACAAACAAATCTGGAGTTTATCTCCAGTGTTATAAATTCTGTTGTAAATGCTACAAAAAGGCGCTGCAGACAAATGACCAGTTGTTGACTTGACCATGTGGTATATCCCTATGCAAGGACGACACAAAAAAATTGCTGGTGTGGAATTTAGATAATTTCTAAATTACAGTTTACAGATGACAGGAAACCTCTGGTTTTCAAAATGTACTTCATTATGATACTGTCATCTTTAAGTTCTTTGGTATTTAGTACTACAAAACCAAGTAAATATACTCCAAATTGACTTAAGATAGTCATGAAAGACATGGAAGTCTCCAAATTATGGGCAGGGACGAAATTGTCTCCTGGCTGATTGCTTGATGATCTTTGTTGATCATGTTCCCTCAACTAGTTAGATCTGGGTGACAACATTTTGACTGGAGGTCTTAATTTTGAATTTGCTGATCCCACTAGGATATTTGAAGACAGTATGAAAGAGGATGTCAAAGATCTCTTAGTTTTTACATTTGTCCTATAAGAATTTACTTATTTTTCAGTCATTTGCAAAGATTAGTACTTTAACTAAACCCAAAATTTATAAGATTAGAGTATTGTTTGAATAACCTGAGCTCTATATTTCTAAAACCAGTAAATTTTCTTACTTTTACTTTGGAAAACAATATCTTATTAGTTGTGATAACTAAAAATATTTTGAAAACTATTTTCAGAAACATTTCCACTCTCCATTATTTTAAATGTGAGTACTGACTGATTTATCTTTATGCTCAGAAACACAAAACATAACAAAGAGAAAAAAAAAGCCTCTGTGAGTTGAAAAACTAACTTTAGGGTAACTCAGGCTACAAACCCAAGTTATTTTCATTACCTCTCTCTTCTGCGAAGCTCCCTTAAACAACCAAATAATGCTGGCTTCACATCAACTGTTTCACAGATTTCTATCATACAGCAAGATTTCTTTGCCTAAATATTTAGCTTAAGTGCTTCTTGCTATTGCTTTAAGACAATGCTATGAAAGCTATTGTTCTAGACCTTGCCTACTCTTAGGAAATTAGGAGGCAAGGTGTTTGAATGCAGAGGATATTAGGAAAAGAGAAAAAGGTACAGAACTTAAGGGCTGTTGGTAAGCTTTAGGGAAACCTGAAACTCTATGTCTGCAATAATATTTTCCTGGTCTTCTTGGAAGCTTTCTTCTCTCAGGGAATAAACAAGATGTTTCTGATGTTTAAACAGTAATCACAAAGCAATTCTGTTCTGTATATCTTTAATGGTTAACAAATTTGTGACTTTTTTTTCAACTGCAAAGTGCTCGGTCTTTTATACTGGGCTGCAGACATGTCACTTTAATGATATCTTTAGACTTTGAAAACAAAATTACACAGCAGAAGGATGACACATACGGAGCTGATCACAGAACAGTGGTTCAGTACAGTCAGAACCACATGATCTGCCAGAAGCTGACCTCATTTCTGAATGCTTTTAAATTATATGAATGGTTTTGCAATGATTTTGGAAAAATAGCTATATGCATATTCAAATTATCTTGCTTTTTTTCTCCATGCTTTATATTTTTACTGATTCTATTTTTTTTTCTTAAATGAGCTGCCATGTGTTGCGCTTTAGAGTAATCAATTGCAATTGTTTGTAAATGGAAGATGTTAACTACAAGTAAACTGCACATTTGTGGTTGCCATAATGTCATAATATAAACGAGACCTAATAACATACTGAGTAAGACATCTCTGTTTAAAAATAAAATTTACAGAGTGTATATTTATATTTTCAAAGGCAAGAGAAAGCATTATCTTCCCACTAGTTTATGAATTTCCTCTTTTCTGCTGTGAAAACCAAACAACTGTAATCATAATTGAAGAAAATTTAGGGCCAAAGTTGAAACTACATCCTGGAGCCCCCTCTAAATTTAGATTTCAAAGGACACAGCTGTAGAAAGGGGCTTTTCCTCCTTTAGGCTATTCACCAAACTTCTGTTATTTCAGTAACACTGATAGATGCAAGTTAAAGGCAATGTAACAGACGATAAAGAAGAGATTCAGAATCCCTGATGGAGGAAATAAGTGACTAGAACAGTCCTTGGCTGACATTGGTTTGCCAGATCATTTAGTCTTTTAGTAGTATTTGGAAGAAATTTTCTGAATGCAGAGGGGCCACATGTCAGAGACCCGGGATTAAAGCACAAGTGTGAGGAACTCTGCCCCTTCCTGTGGCCCTGCCTTGCACAGAGCTTGCACTGCACCCGCAGTCCCAGCCCAGGACTCACTACGCTCCCAGTAAAATCCACAATGGATTGATTTACACTAGTCTCTGCTTGACTGTTTCTGATATTTCACTTGCTGCTAGAGAAGGAAAGCAGGCAAGAAGGGCATATTGCCACACGGGTGCTGACTCTATCTGCTGACCAAGAACAGCATGGGCAGTTCAGGAGGGGTTTCTTAATGTTGTTGTAAGCCACTCCCCTATTGATCCAGGTGCAGTGCCAGTTGATGCTAAAAGGACAGTTAAATCTCTGTGTCATGTCCCTCCAAGTCCTGTATCCATGTAAAGCTCACGATTTTGGTGGAAATTCACCCCATGCAATACTTTGGAGGGAAATGGAAGACAGGAAAAAAATTTCATGTGTAATCTTCAGTATCCAACTGCTTCAGTAACAAAGGTAGAATTAAAAGTTAGTGTAGCCTGTGCTTCTAATTTCACTCACCTGCTTCTGAAAATCTAGACTCTGATTTCTGTGAGTGCTGCTGGAGGCAGATACTAGTGTTGAACTGAAATACAAGCAGCTCATTTATTTTACAAGTTTTTTTTTTGAAAAATGAAGAGGAAAAAGCTTGGGAAAAATTAAAAGAAGCTTTGTAAATTCACATTTCTCTGGTCAAGTTAAAAAGGGCTTCTGTTATCTTTTATGAGTATCTTTTAGCAAGTATACTTGCTTGAAGAATTCCTGTAGTGTTTTTTTTTTTTTTTGGTAATATAGGTCTTATGGTGTGGACAGCTGGGACCGGTGAAAGCCTAGGCCATATAAGGATAATGGTTAAATCCTTTCAAAAGATAAGGACAGGGGTGGAGTTGATGACATGGGTAGAAATGAAGTTTTTCCATGTTTTTTCCTGACTTTCCCAGCTGGTGGTCATGGCTTCTGCCTTTTTGCAGCTTCAGTTCAGACAAACATAGCTTTATGCCGCCAAAACTGTTTGGTGAATTATTTCTACTTGCCTCTTGAACTGTTTTTGGCTGGGATAGACTAAATTTTCTTCATCACACCTCCTATAGTGCTGCATTTACACAGAGCCAAGGGTCTTTTCTGTTTCTCAGACTGCCTGCAAGTGGATAGGTTGGGACTGCACAAGGAGCTGTGAGGGAATGCAACCAGGACAGATGACCCCAAGTGGACAACGGGATATCCCAGATCATATGACATCATGCTCAGCAATAAAAAGCTGGGGAAAGAAGAAGGAAGAGAAGGACACATTTGGAGTTATGGAGTTTGTCTTCCTAAGCAACCATTTCGTATGATCAAGTCCTGCTTTCCTGGAGATGGCTGTGAACACCTGCCTGCTGATTGGAGGTACTGAATGAATTCATTATTTTGCTTTGCTTTCACACTCAGCTTTTGCTTTCCCTATTAAATTCTCTTTATCTCAACCCAGGAGTTTTCCCTTCCTCTTTTTTGCCCTTCTCATTCTTTCCCCTATCCCACTGCGGGGGGTGAGTGAGTGGCTGTGTGCAGCTGAGCTGCCAACTGGGGCTAACCCACAACACATCTTTAATGCATCAGAAAAGCCTAATCCAGAAGCAGAGACAGGGAATCAGCAAAAAGTGTATAAATGCCCTCCATCCCAAACTGGGTCAGAAATGCTGTGCTTAAATTTGCCAAGCCCAAGCACCGAATGGGATGCCTGGGGAAAGCAGCTCTTCTACAGGCATGTCCCCTTGACATTGTTCTTCCCAAATCATAACTTAACCATGCAAATGACTCATTAGCTATCACAGAGGAATTTTTCCTTCCTCTTCACACAGATCCAGTGCTTGTGGTAGAAAATACGGTTTGCAGAGATGGCAGCTGGTGTCACCCTTGGGCTGTGTGGGCTGGTGGTGTGTGTTCACTTCTCACGAGGCCTCTCACCAGTAGAATCTGGTTCTTATTGCTTGCTTCTAACCTGATAGAAGTATTAGAAGGCCATAAAAAAAAAAAAAAGTTCAGCTGGTGAGGGCAGTTCAATGTCTGCTGAATTCCAGTTCAGCCAATCCAAGCATGAATGATGAGAGAATTGCTGCATGCCTTCCACAGCTCTTAATAACACAAGAAAATGACTCTTCAGAGAAAATATGGCTGCAGTGCATGAGCCACGCTGTAAAAATATCGGATGTAGACCTCTCCCTGAAGATCTCAGTTATCTGTAAGTTTCTCCTGTTTGTGTGACTCAAGAAGCTGTATTTTTACCTTATTGATACTATCTACAAAGTGCACATTTCTATGAGATACAACATTATCTGTATGAAAGCATACTTAACCTCACCCTTTGTGCACCTTTGCAAAGGTACTGAAAAATGTTTTGTGTAAGTGTAACAACTTCAAAGCTTCCTCCTCATCCCTGATGGTAGGTATTACACTTTTCATGCTACGATTGGTGAGTTTTTCCATCTTCATTCTCTGATAAAAAAACCCCAAACCCCATGTTCTTAAATAGCATGATTTCCTGCAAATTTAGATGTAAATAGTAATATCTTCTTTGTGCCTTGATTGCAACTTCCATTTGAGGATTTTAAACAGTCTTGGAAACATCAGTAAACTGAACCGCACAACGTCCTTTTCAGTTAAGTATTACCAGTATTGATGTCCTCTGGAATGCTCTTCTGGAAATATATAAAGACCTCTGCCAAAATAATGCACGTCGGTTCAGCTGAGCAAAACTTGCTGCAAAACCAAACAATGTTTGTCAATGTTAATGGCTGAGCACTTCTGGAACAGAACAATAGTCTTCTAATTCCATACCTAAATGCAGGAAGCAATGCTACCAAGAATAATTTTGCTTCACTAAACCCCTGTCCCAGAATTTCCATTTGAACACAATTTTCCATTTGAACCTTTAGACTCCCTTAAAGTTGCTACAGAAAAGAGATCTGGTCACACTTGCATCATTTTACTGTATCTAGGTGATCATCTGGGAGTTAGCAAATAATGTGCTCCAAATGAATCCCATGTTTCTTCCCTTAAGCCATTCTGACAAAGTACCAAATTCTTCAGTCCAGTACCTTATTAATGATATATAAGTTCTTGCTGCCAAGTGTGCTCTCTCAGCTGGTCTTCTTTGACATCTATTTAACAGAACATCTATCTAATCAGCTAACCCCCTCCTCCATCTTTATTAAATAAACAAATCTTATTAAAGACAATATTAAGACAAAAATTATGTTTAGCAAGGAAAAAAGATTTTTTGCCGAAAATTTAATGCAGAAAGAAAAATATTCTGCTGATGTTTGACAGTGCCTTCAAAGGGCAGTGCACAAGGTGTGAACAGTTCAGATACTTTAAAGCAGTCACATTCTCTTAATTAATTTCCAAGCAGCAAACTAAACAGCTAGTTTTTGAATCCTTAGACTTCCACCCTGCTTTTTTGAGAGTCCTGTGACTCACAGAGACCAGTATAACTCTAAACAGTTATGGGATGACTTTTATACCTGCTGCAAATGTCAGGTTTGTGTCTTGGGACTTGATTTATCATTGACACAATCTGCTATTTACATTTCTGGAATTACTTATGTTTGTGTTTGCTAATTAGAATAGACAACTTGCAACAAGGAACCTAAAATGAACAAGGATGTAAATTCAACATTATTTATACACATTGATATCTGAGAGACAAAAAACCATTTTAAAAGCCAGGCCACAAGAATGACAGGAATTATTTTCAACACGCATCACAAAAAAAGGACAGCTAAAATAAATATTGGCTTATTCTAATGAAAACCTGGGGTAGTAAAGACCCTCACTAAATGGAAGGTTTTATATTATTGTCTGGAAACAGAAAGTTTCTAAACCAGCCTGCCTCGCTAGCTCCTGAAAGCCAGCCTTTGAAGCCTGCTGCTTCTATTAGTCATTTTAAGCAGCCTATGAAAGTCTGTTTGGTTTGTGCTCCTGTTTCTTACTGTCTGAATTATGGCAACAGATAGGCAGAGGTGATTCTTTTGAATGGTGGTGTGGTTGGATCTAAAGAAAGTGACAAAGATGTAAGAGATTACAGTCAGGGAAAGCGTAGGATTATGGATGGGAAAAGTCAAGAGATGTGTTTTTGGAGCCTCAGACAAGCAACCTTCATTCTGGAGGTAGTCTGTACTTCTTTGAAACATTTTTTGGTTCCTCGCTTATTTGAAAAGTGAGTTGCTCTTTGAAGTAATGAAAAATTTATGGTCTGTGTAGACAGGAGACTTTTTAATCTTATTTTTTGTAGTGTAGTCCCTTGTGGAGGATGCATTTATTGTCAGTGATCAAATAACCATTTACATTATTTCTCTTCTTGCTTTATAATGATTGTGCTCACCATGCATTTTCTTTGGGTTGACATCATGTTGTTATCACCATCACTTTGACAGAAACAGTGACGCACATCGTTGTCAGAAGGATCCCTGCTCTGTTTGCTCTAACATAATCAGAACAGATAAGAGGAGTTACCTGACTGGAGGAAACAGATTATTAGGAGTGTTCGAGAGGCAAGAATATTGATTGCTTTGTGTTGCAAACCGGATGTAGGATTCTGCAGGTGGAACTCTTCTGAAAATCTGGCATTTCCATATATAGTTCTTTTCCTACAACGGGTTTTAAGTTCTGTCCTCTAGCTTTCTCCCTCAAGTTTTTTTTTTTTTTTTTTTTCCAGCTGTTTATTTTTAAAGTGGCTTAAAATTTGCTTTTAAATTATCTTTTTTCCACTGTGGTATTTGACTACCTCAGCTAGAACACCAATTTCTTTTCAAACTTCTTAAGCACTCTAGTAATGCAAACACTAATAACAAAAAATTAAGGACTTAAATTTTTAACCCTGGGATATGCCAGCATTCTCCATCCAGTCAAATTGTTTAGATAAAGAAAGATAAAAATAATTCCTATGAAATACTAGAAATATTAGTTTTTACTCAGACATCATGTTATTACATACTGTCTTATATTCTGAAAAATGCAAGAAGTGTACAGGACATGTACTTCTTTTTACTCTGATTTTCACTTAAATTTGATTTGACTTTCCTGGAAGATATAAGTTGTGAAAATAGTGATTTAGGCCCCATAGTTCAATCAGGAAACTCAGTGCTGCAATGAATTGTTAACTTTTTTTAACCAATCTAGCTACTTTAGGTCAAAATGGATATGGGAATATGCTGTTCACATGCAAGCACATGCCTGGAAAGCTAATGAAGTCTATTCTCAGACTTGCCAGCTATTATCCTCAATTTGCATTTGACTACGATAATGGAGTTCCAACTATATCAATGTCTGTCAAGCTATCGTGCTTTACAGTTGATGTAACACTAGCTCCATGTTAAACACACAGTTAATATATCCTGGATAATAAGGATTTTTTGTGTCTGCTTTACTATCCTGTCCCATCAATGCTTTTCATGGCTGTTTAGCTTGACTAATGACTTCCAAATGACCACAGAAGACAGAAGTCTCCCTGGGTGTTGCAAAGTGTGGGGGATTAATTTCAAAAAGCCTGTCTGAATTGCATTAATGCAACTATTTGACCTGTGTATATCCCCAGGGCAAAATGTAGTCAAGCAAAAGGTAGGATAAACCCCAGAATTTCAAATTGCAGTTTTCTTTTTTTTCTGAAATGAAGTTTAGTTAATCGACTTTTCATTTTATTTCCAGATCCAGCACTGGAAAACTGCTGCCAGTCTTACCCAGTTTTGGTTTGGTACAATCTGTTCTCCAAGGCTTCTTGGGAAGGGATCCTTTGTAATGTGTTTGGTTCTTTCATGCATACATCACAAACCTTGGTGACTGCACTATGTTTTATTTTTCTACAGTGATCGTTATTCTGATATTTGAATTCTGATTTAATTAATTTTGCATTTAATTAATTCTACATTTAATATGGATGGGTTTTTTTTAATGACAATAAGGTATATGCAGCCTGAGTGGAAGGCTACTATCAGTGCACCTAGCTTGCACAGAAGAGTAAACAGAATATGTAGTTCTGACGCACAGACCTAATAATGTAAGATTAAAGTTAAGCACTGCCAGTAAATTGCAAACATATCCCTGCAGTTTGCCTATAAAAATTTCCAGCCAATCTAGGAATGAGAAAAGGAATGTTATAGAGATCTTTGTTGTATTGGATAAAGTTTTAGATGAAGTATACATGCAGCTAATATACTGAAACCCCAATACTGGGATTTTCTGTGTGTTCATTAAAGACCAGACAACGGTGTGGTTGTTAATTATAAGATAATTTTTTTTCTCCCTGCTTTTGTATGTGAGCTGCAGTAACATTTTTTCTTAGTTGTCTATTGGTAGGGTATTGGATCTAGAAGATATTGATATTTAAGCACATATCCCTTGAGAGTGAATCTTTTTGATATATTATTACATATTTGTCACTTAAATCTGGTTACTTGCCAAGACTGCATTCTTAACGTCAAGGTTTTGATATTAAATATAGATTAATTTTGTCAATTGTGATGTTGACAAATTTAATTGACCGTAATTGTCAAAATTGCTGGTCATTAATTTATTCTCAGATTTTCTGTGTGAAAATATAAACCTGCAAAAATGCCATTGTCAATTATGGTCCATTTGAAGTGACCTAATTAGCATTGTGTGATGAACCAACACATGGAAAAGCAAATGGGTGGACATGGTAGGGAGCTAATTGAATGTGACATGAATACTAATATTGACTTTATACTCTTTGAGTCACCAAAACACTGTCCAACGAAAAAGACTTAGTTTTATTTCATGTTTTTATTTGCTAGAAAGATAATGAGGAACACCTGAATTCTTTCCACTGGAAAAAAAAAATGGGAGGATGAATGGAAAACCTGAAACAAATGTGGCACCTCAGTTTATTTAGCAATGTGCAATCTGGCCCATATTTTCTAGCACTTTGAACTAATTTTTTTTTTTCTTCCCCTCCCCCATACCCCAGTATTTTCCAGGAACATGCATTTCCTGGAAAAGAGAGAGGTGGTTGCAAACTCAAACTCATTTTGCAGAGGTGAGTGGGTATAAGGAGAGGAGGAAAGCTAGAAGCCATGCCATGCCACTATGTCATTTTGTCACTAATGCAGTGACCCTCCAATTATTATACCAACAGAAAACTGTAAGAGCTCAAAATATCTTTCAGTCTTATTAAATATTGGAGCACTGCTACTGAAACCACTGAATACACTGGACACTCTTTGGTTTTGACTCTGTGTGAGCTGCATTCAGGACCAGGGTCTGTTCTTGTATTAGGGTTTGAAAGCCCATACTCTGAGCCATCTTTCTGTCAAACGCATACAATCCTCCCTGCAACTGAATTTGTAAAGAAGGGAAAGCCTTTATTAGATGTTTTTATCTACCATCAGTTTCATGGAAATCTCAAATATAATAACTGCTGCGTAAGCAGTATCTGTTGCTGGGTGAATGCTGACTGGGTGGTGCTCTGGGCAGGTGGGGGTTTGTAAGAAGGCTTTTAGGCTCTGAATGTTAAAACTGCATTTTTGCTGTGTATTGTAAGAAGGGGAAGCACCCACTATTTCCCCATGGCATGCATAGTGTGCAAAATCAGGAGCACAGAGAATGCAGAAGTTAAAAGACTGAAGAAGAGGTGGAAGGAAAGCCATGAAAGATGATACAGAAACAAAAGGGTCTTCACAAAAGTTTACAGCTCTTCTGCTAAAAAAATATCTTGAACATGTTAACAATGCTTATAGATGAACAGAAATTCCTTAAGCTTCTTTTAAATAGATATATTCACTGCAAATATCACTGTTTTCCCTCTACATTTTGATGATGAACTTGCATCTGTATGTTTGAGACTGCGTGTGTTTGACATCACCTAGAAAAAAAAATCTAAAAGGATCCAATAACATGTCTTTGAAAGAATCAGTGTACTGAATCACATGCTAACATAACTAGAACTTGTATACATCCAGTTTATGCTTCTCCTTTTAAGGAGGAAGATACACTTCTTATATATGTGCCTTTCGTACTAATATTCACATTATACTTGGGTCCCTACTGCAGATTTTGACAACTACATTATTTCTTCTGCCTAATACACCTAGTTATCGTATAGCTGATACTCCAAAGGCAGAATCATTTATTCTGGAAAAGGTTTTTCAGAGAATTAATTATAACATCAAGTGGGTTGGTGCTCAGAATAGAATGAATGAGAAATAATGAGAAAAACGAATCCAATAATTATTTAAAGTAGTGGGTGTAAGCTTCTCCTCTGATCCTATGGTGGTGGTAGCCAGGAGTAGCTTCAAAGTAACAATACACATCCAGACATTGAGGACATTTTTATTCTTCTATTCATGTTTTACTGCATTACAAAAATCCAGTCGATTTAGTCTGTTTTTCAATTACACTAGCCACTTACACATGTAGTGCAAAGCTGTCTGTACCGTTGTATTGGTCAACAAAAGACAATGATTAAATTCTAAAAAAGCATTAGATGAAACTGCTAGTACAATAGGCATCAGTAATCAGAGGCATAATCACTTTCTGCTGGAAATCTGTAGCTATAAAATGAAGAGAAATACACATTCAGCTTTGAAGTCCATTTTCATGCAAAGATCAAATAGCTCTGTCAGATTTATTCCTCACAGTTTTGAAGTGTAAATGTAAACCAATTCAGAGACAAGGAATTATTTACTGTACCTCTGTGGAGCAGGCTTGTGTTCAGAAAAAAAAATATGCTTGGCAAAATAATTTCTGTTTAATTGTTGGTATTTTGGGGACAATTATGTTTGATGGGAGAAAGGTGATTGCTTTACAGGTATTCTGTGGGATGGCATATTCCTGGAGTACTGAGCTGATGGTTTCAGGGCTTCCAGTGCCGGAGCGGGTCAGTGCTGCAGCATCACAAATTTGATTATATAGGCTTACAATGGAACTTAACTCATTGACCTGAAGATCAAATACACAATTGTGACCATGTGTTTGATAGCTTTAGGTCCAAGCAGCATGCAAACTGCTGCACCAAGCACCTTGACCCCTCTCTCAGCTGCCAGGCTTGTCTGGAGATCAGGCACTTCCAGCATGGTTGCGTACACCCTGCTCAGCTTCAGGAATACACAAGAGCATTTCTCAGCTATCAGTGTGGTGTCAGGGCAGATGGGTGGCTACCCATCATAGGTGGGAAATGGGGCTAGGTGAGAGATTGTGTGTCTGCACAAAAATCTGCTTGCAAATGAGGTATCTCTACATACCCAATCACTGTATTTCAGTAGCGGTGCCCTTTTAGGAAAAAGCATTAACTGAGAGGTTTCTTCCACTGCTCTGAGTGAGACTTACCTGTTCACAGGTAACACGTTTTTCATCCACAAAGACAAACTTCTTTCCAGGTGAAATAGAGCAGCCCTACTCAGACTTGCTATCAGCACTGATACCAAGCCTATGCCTGATAATACCTACCTATATATTCAAGTTATCTACCTGTCCATGCTATAGCACCAGCAGGGAGAGTGTTGATTGGCATGGACCAAAACTATGCTGGGGAAGATGCTAGTGAGTTAAGCAGCATGCACAACTGCAAGACAGTGCATAGGCCCATGCTCTGCTCAGTTTGCTAGCATAGGAAAAGCCTTTGAGATGTTGGGCCAAACTATCAGAGGAAAGCTAGCAGGACTTATGAAACAAAGAAGGATGAGAAATTGAATCAGCCGCTGTGCTAACAGGAACCTTAATTGTGGGGATTTGGTAGCTTTCTCATAAGGAAAGTAAGACAGAGCTATGGAGGAGAAGTAAAACAGTTGGAAGTTTTCATTAGACACTTAGTCTGTTGAAATTGACACAAAAAAGTTCCTTTTGGAGAACTTATACCTTTTTTTTTTCCCCCCCAAATTGCCAAATGTTCGTGTTTGGCATTTTCAAAATGTGTTTCTCAGTGTATAATAAGTTCCCATTCTAAGAATAAAAGTATTAAAAAAAGTTAAAATATAAAAAGGTTGATAAAATATTGTTAAAGATGTTTCAATTGACCTTAACCAATATTTCATTGATAATCTATCACAAAAAAAAAAAAGAGTTTTAGAAAGTTGATTATTCAAAGAGAGAATCATAGAAACTATCAAAGAGTATTTTCTTTGATATAATAAAATCCTTTTAGAATCAGAAAAGATTTTCTCACTCAACCCTCGTGATGAAAATCTCATCATTCTCAGATATACAGGTATACAGGGTGGGGACTTGCTTGCAGGTATCTTTCTCAGTAATGTGGTTGCTGTCGCATAATGTATCCTGGACTATTTGAACCTGAAAATGGCTCTGACTTCTTACCAAATAATAAAACACTGGAAGCAATTTTTAGGTGCAGGTTCACAGATTTCTTTCCATTTGCCATTGAAAACATCATTGTCCTGAACTGTGATACAGAACAGTCATCACATACTAAAGTGGTGACTGAAATTTCACAAAGCTTGTACAGTAGACTTTTAGCCAGAACTGCATTTTCACTAAATGATATCTCTGCTAGTGATAAAGCAAACTGAGGACTTGTGCCTCCTTATCTTTATGATTAAGCTGCAATGTTGCGGGATTAAGGCAGTTTTAGTCAGTTGAAGGTTCCTGCTTCAACCAGGCAAAGATGTAGTTCTGAATCTTCTCAAACCATTCTTGCCTAACAAAAATCAACATGAAAACTTTAAAAATAATGAGTCTCAAAAGGATTCCGATTACTTTCATTCCATAATTTCAGATGATAAAAACAAACAGAGATAGGAATTGTAGATATTAATATAATATAAATAGAAAGATGGACTAGATGAAACCAGCTGAACACTAGTCTGTCCTCAAGACCTAACAGGGAGGTAATAACATGCTTTTGAATATGTAGCAATGACTTTTGGCAGATATGCCGTATACAATTCCATACCACAGAAAACCATCGAATTTGATTGACTATTTAGTCCATTTCTGAAAGAGCATCACTAAGGGGATGCTTATATTGTTAGTATTGTTTTTTATAGCCAGAATGACACAGGACTGTCAAAATCCTAGTTGCTGCAGTGCTGATATCTAGTTAGCTTTCTATGTCCAGCCTCAGCAAGTATTTTTAAAGTTAAGTTAAAATGTTGCTGATATTTGCTGCAGATTTTCTTCTACCAAAAAAATATTTTTATTTGATTATATTAATTCTGTTTGATCCTAAGCAAGAGTATATTAAAATACAATGGAACAGGTTACGCGCAAAAAGAGACATTAGGGTTTTTCAAATATAGCAAAAGTAAAATACATATGCAAACATATTTTTAATTTATTATTATCTCATTAGATGGCATTAGATATTTGTAACTTCTTTCAACAAAATAACATTATTTAGTTATTTTATGTAAGTTTGTGTCAGAAGTACGATACTGAAGATGTGACACTGGATTGGTTGGTAAAATACTGATCTGCAGGTTATTTGACAGACCACACAAATTTTATGTAAGGCCTAAATGAGTTAACACTCAGCTACTTGGATGCATTGAACAGAAAAGGACAGATTTATGGCATTATGTAAATGCGATAGAAGACAGAAAGTACTAAAGAAAATGCATGAAACATTAAAAAGGCAGTGTTTATATAAATAGTAATGGGCTTTGTGTGCCACCCACTGGAAACAAAACTTCAGGTTCTTTTCTATGCTTCTTTCTCTGCCCTTGTTAATGAAAAAAGACCATAAGGCCTTATAAAAACTAATCTCACCTTTTTTTTTTTTTTTCCTTTGGAGCACCACAAAGCATATGGTACTATCAGCCTGCAGTTTTCCCTCCAGCACTTCTGAATTCCCTACTACCTCAGTTCAACCACTTAAACAATATTAAAAAAACCCCATAAAGACGATTTTATTTTCTCCTGAGTCCAATTCCTGAGATTCATTTTACTAATTAAATGGCAGTCTTTCATAAACAAAAAGTGTTTGTTAAAAATATAAGTAAAACCATGCACGCGTGCAAACATATATCCACATGGTTTGTGCCTCAACTTGGTCTCTAGTTGCCTCAGAAATGGTCCCTTTTGAAACCACACAGCACAGAAGGACTTATGAAGGAATATGTGGGTACAGATAAGATGTAATGGACAACTGCCATTTTGGGCACTTAAATGCAGTGCTGATATACCCATCCCACCACTGAGTTGATACACGATCCTGGGAATGCCTGAATGCACCTACAGTTCTTTTGTGTTCATCATTTCATGTCTTACGTGCCTAAATTTTGTGGCTGGACATATACAGACATAAAATGATGTACTGACCCTAACACTGTCTTCTGGCCCCTTCATCTTCCAGCCCTGCAGAGAATAATGAAATATACCTGTATGTTGCTGGTCTCATTTTGGAGGATTGATCCAATACACCTTTCAGAGTGGGACTGAGTTAAGCAGCAGTTTAAAAGCACTCAGGCAGAAATATATGAAGACATATATTCAACTCAAGAAGGAGTTGAAGATCCTTCTCTAAAGTGACTCAAATTTATGTCTCATAAAGAAGTATGAAATGTGGAAAAGGTGCTTTCACTCCTTTGAATAGCTCCACTTTGCATCTTTCCCAGTAAACAGTCATGTATGATTGTATGATCCTATGGATGAACCAGCTTGCACACACTTCAGACACCTTATTGAAGTGCTCTTCTGTAACACATAGCCTAGTTCCCTGCATAGACAGTGGAGTGTTGGATGTGCCTTTGAAGGACTCCAAATGGAAGTCCCATCTACCCATCCATGTTACCAAAATACGTGCAGACAGGCTTCCCTAAGTTTGAGGGGCTTCTAACTTCCCCACCACTCTTTCTTAATGGTTCGTTTTGATCTTTATGCACTTTGTTTGAGAGGGATGACTTAGTAAGTGTCTAAAATGTAAAAGTTAGATGTCTGTAATAGGATGACTGGATCATACCTTGTAAAGAGAAAGAGGGCCTGGGGCTCTGAGCGTTGAGTGGGGGAGCTACAAAAGCATTTACAGATCAGAGTAAGTTGTCTAGGTCCCAACGAGAGACATGTACTTGGATACACTCTTGACGTTTTTCACTGGATACTTTAGGCTAGTTTCGTGTCTGCTGTATGCAGATGCCTAGCTCTAACAAAAAATAATTTGAAAGGTACTTGAATTCACACTGGAGGTTGTGAGTTCTGCTGCTTAGGTACTGAAAAGAGATACCACAATGTTCAATTCCTGTGGAATCTGAAACCTCATATAGTCAAGAGCAAGCACTAGAGGAATACTCTTTAGGAAACTAATAATGCTGAATTGAACAAGCTCTGAACACCATGTTGTAGTTTTGGCTGGGACCTCAACCTGAAGAACAAGACTAAAAAGTCTGTTAAAATGGTCTTCTTTCAGTCATTTACCAAAACTGAATTGCGTAGAAAAAAATTGCTTTCAAAAATCAGCTAATGACTATAACATGTACACAAAGAGATAAAACTGGTACATGGAAAACTTTACGTCTGAGGCATATCATTCTGTGAATGCTGGCATCTGTGACCTTTTGAAGTCTTTTCAAGGTAGTTCTCCATGTGTGTACTACCTTGTATATAGCACCAATAGTCCTTTGTGGCCTGTCATGTAAATTTACTTGAGAACAGGGGCTCTAGTCTTACAGAAGCAAAAATATTAGTTTGTTATTAATTTTGTATGATTTAAAAGTCAGCTCGCGTTTACTTATTCCATTTCTCTGGCAAGCTGTTAGGCATATTTTAAGCCTTAACGTTATGATCAGTGACATTGTCAACTGTGTCACAGCCTAAGACAAATTGTTCTTTTCTTATCTGCTAGTACCCTTTCCTATGAGTTTAGCAGCATTACATACCAGAGGAAACAAGTGCTGATCAGAAAAGTTGCAAGACACATTTGCATGGTGTCTGGGATAAATAAAGTTCCTTCCTCATATGTCCTCAACAGTCACGTGTAACTGTTCGTTTAAATATCTCTTCTTACCATCTGAGAGGTGACAGGGCTAAGAGCAGTTCTGGAGATGTGAGTCCTTCCAGCAACTTGTCCAAAGGGTAGCAATAGGATTCCTCTTAACAGCAGGGCAGGCAACTCATTTGAAGTTTCCTCATCCATCAGTTTATAACAGACTTCCTTGCTGATGCTAAGCACTCTAGCAGCATCAATAAAGCCTTCTAATATCTTGAATTAGCTACCAGAGCCTGTCTCTCTGGTTAGGCAATGAGAGGGCCATTTGAAAAATAACAGTGCAATACAAACTCTTCTTTCCTAGGCTTGATGTTCCAGCTGGTACAGAGCCCTGCAGCAACTTCTTGGATGGCCACTACAAGGACATCACACCTGCATGTGATTACACTACCTTCTTGTAGAGCCTATTTCTGGGGCTGGTCTTACATTCTTCTTGGCTTTCAACTGCCTGAAATAGCCAGAAGCCTGGGATAAGGATGCAATTGAAGAGCTTCAGTGCTCTAGTGTAGTGGACCATTTACACTGACACAAAACCTGTCTGTACAGGGGACAGAGCTCTCAGGCCCCAGGCTTAATTCAGTTATGACAACACAAACATCACCATCATCTGCTCCAAATACAGAAGCAGTAAGTGTCTTTGATTTGTCTTCTCAAACATGTGGATTTGTCCGTCTGTGTATACCTGCATGACTGAAAAAGCCAGACAAAGAAACTGTTGCTCTGTACACGCTTCTGGTCTCAAGAATGGACAAGAAAGTGGGGAGATGAGTACAATGGAAAATGGCAGAGAAAAAGGGAGGGGGAGAAAGAAACCTGGCATTATGGGGTAAAGGAGGCAGAAGCTATGAGGAAGAGGATGAAACAATCCACAACACTGAATCCACATGTAAAAGGGTGGAAATAATCCAAGCCTGGAGGAGTTAGGTTAGTAGGTGTAACAATAATATCTTTATTTCTATTCCTCTGTTTCTCTTGAATCTACCTCCTTCCTATTTTCAATTTTACATCCACATGGACCAGAAGAAGATACTTCCTGATGTGCATTGGTCCTGGAAGAGACCAGAAGTTGGAGAGGAGTTCGGAAATGTTGGGAGGGAGTAGGATGATCAGAGATGGGCTTTGAATTCCGTTTCTCTTTTTCTTCAAAAACCTTCAAAACTTTCCATAAAAGGAGGCTTTTTGTTTCTGCTGGGAGCTCAGTTTTTGGGCAATAGGCAAGTTTTTTTAATTCATTCAGCAGAAAGACTGACAGCCAAAATGTACAATAAAGAGAAACCCCATTTAATTTCCAGTGTTTATTTATGTGTACAGACTCTCAGTGCAGCTAATGCCAGCTATAAGCTGTGACACTGAACATTTTTGCTGTTTACAGGGTCCTTTTCCTCATGATTGGTTGCTTTGAGAATCTCTTCCTGGCTTCTATAGCTCTGCACACAACAGAGGAGTCTTTTATTTTGCCCTTTCCATACTTGTACAATATCAGTGTAGCTATCTACTCCTGCTCCAAATCATCAAAAAGTCATTGCCTTGTCTTCCCTTTAATTGCTCTACTTGGTCTTGGACTCTGAAATGCAAAGAAGTGTCTCCTTCACATAAAAGAGGTAAAATGGATGAAGACCAGGATGTCTGAATTGATCAGCAGAGAATAAAGCAGGGATCACTGATGATTGCTATGACATCAGTCATCAGTTGGACAACCTTCATCCCGGTAAAAGTCCCCAGTGCTGAGAGACCCCCCAAGTGACCCACCACTCTCCATCTGAGGATCTGCATCTTTACATGCTGTTTCCTTTTCTTCTTTCCCAACACTTACACTGATGCTCCACTCCAGGGTTGATTTAGAGCTGAATTATGAGACAGATAGGTGTTAAATAGGACTGCATCCTTGGTTTGCGTGAATTTAATTGAAAATTATAAAATTAGAAGAAATACACAGTTTAGGATCACTGCTGCTGCACTATCTTCAAACACACACATCCATGATAATAAATAAATACATTTTGAAGAGGAAATGTGGCTCTAATTTCTAGATCCTTAACTGGCTGAGTAAAACAGCACAAAAAAAGATGATGGTGATTTCGGAGGAAGATACATACCATCTTATACAGTTATACTTGAGTGAGACTGTGAGAAAAACTCCCAGAAACTACTTTTATATAAATGAAGTGGCTGTTGTTGACAAGTGGAGCATGTGGTGGAAGGAGATTGTTGTCAGTGTAAATGGTGGTTATTGGAGAAGGGCTGTCACTGACATAAAAATGAGATGAAAAGTCCTCAGTTGGTGAAAAATGACATTGGCAAAATTGGTTCATTTCAGTGGAAGGGTTTGAGTAGGAGTGCCTGGCTGTCAGTACATACTGTTCAGTACAGTGAGTTATCAGATACATTTTTCATTTGCTGAATATTGTGTTAAGGACACAGATAATACCATTAAGCCTATCCATGAAAAGCCAATAGAAACATTTAGAAGTCAAATATTAAGAGCTCCGGTATTTATTTGCCTTGTTCCATGCACACAACTCTCATTGATGTCAGCTCTCCACAGATTTAGCATGGCTTATCACCCCTGAGGTTTTATCCTTTCTGCATTAGTAGTGCATACTTATTGGGCAGTGAAAACGGTCTGCAAAAGTCTAAGTGTGGTTTTTTTTTTTTTTTTTTTAATTAGAAATCTGAGGCGTTATGGGAAGCCAAATAAGTATTAGAAAGTAGACCAATGGCAGCTTAGAAAATGCTAAGGCTTAGTCTGAATGGGAAGATGGTGGTCTTTGCCACTCTCTTCCACATAAATCTAACTAAGATACTGGACATCAGCAGAAATCCACGCCTTCATCACAGCTTGTTGGCCTTCAGAACCAGCTGCAGTTGAAGTGGTCACTGGGTGCTGAACTGTTTTATGATCATCCCATCAGGGAGCTTCAGACACACTTGCTGTGTTACTGATACCTTTTTTTTTGTGGAAAACCAAGGCTTCTCTGTCAAGAAAATTTTCTCAAGCATTTTTTTTTTTTCCAGTAATTAAGTTAATTCTGAGAAGGAATGCAAGCCCAGATCTTATGAGGGAGGTGGCTAGGTACATGTGGTTCAGTACAGCACAGTTCTCAGGGCTCAGAGCACCAAGGAGAGCTGGTGGGTGTGGTAATGGAGCCTGCCAGAGGATTTGAGCCTAACCAGGCAGCAGTGCTTCCTTTTGGGAGATAGAAGCTGGCTGTGGTGTGGATAACTAACACTGCATGAGGAAATGGTTTAAAATCTGTGTGGATGTGGATGCCAGCCTTTAGTCCATCTAACACTAAGTAGGAATCATGCATAATCTTTGAGAACACTTCTCCCTAAAGTCCTGTGCAACTACTCACATTTAACACCTCATCTTTTATTGGCATTTCAGTGTAGATTTTCTTGACAGCTTATGTCAATGCTTGAAATGCTGGGGTTTAAACCCCCAGCCCCAAATGTGAGTGGGCATATAGTGATTTACAACCAGGCAAGAAAGTGCCTCCTGATTGGTTTTCACCCAGGGTCTGGCCAGCCTTGGGTGGGAACCAATTAGGAGATCATCACCAGGTGCCCTGTCTTCAGCATTAACATCAGGTGTCCTGCCTGCAAGTTAATAGTATAAAGGCTGTCTCTGCTCGCAGTGGTGTTGGGACACTTACCTATATAGTGGATGTGCTTTGTAGGGCTTCCAGTTATTCGAAGGGCTCCCTGACTGACTGCTGCAAGTAGGGGTTCCCAGTGATGACCTGGCTTATTCCTTCCACCATGGCCTGGTTTCTAACGTGGCTTGTGCCTTTCTTTGCTACATCATATACTGTGAGTGAATGCATCGATCTATTTGTTCGTCTGGTGGTTAGCCACCTTATGTCTTTCCTGCGTTCTTTGGAATGGGATGGTAAAGTCTTTCCTGTATGTATACTACTAATAGCCTTATCCTTCCTACTGGGGCAAGCAGTCAGGAAAAGAATGTTATCTCAAGGGGAAAAAAAACCCTTTCCTATCTCTTTCACAAATGAAGACTTTTTTTGTCCCTTGCCACATTTGTCTCTGATGTCTCAGGTACCATATTACTGTATAAAGAGGTGGAGAAATCCAGGGAATGGGAGGTGACACCCCTGCAACTATCCATCTCTGGTTGATACAGGGCTGCTATACCCAGAGTTTGGGCTCCTAGTGCATCACCTCCAGCCTCTCCTGACCTTCCTCCAGACCAGGCAGGGCAGGTGCCTAAAAAGTCAGGGGCAAACTGTGCATATGGTGGAGAACAGGCTAAAATCCCTAATCTGTGAAGGCTGTTTTTATTTCCTGGTTTATGCTCATAAATAGGCTAAAAACTGTAAGCTTTACACTAGTGAATTCTTTAAGTTTGGTGTTTTTTTTAATTTTTTTTATTTTTTTTTTTTTTCAGGAATCCAAGTTCTGAGGCCATCCTTATGCTCAGATAATGCCTAAACACTTCTTGTTCAGGTGCCTTTAAAGCCTTTTGTCATGGTAATGACTGACCCCCTTGAGAAATGAGCTGCAGCAGACCTTTTTTATAGCGCTCTGTAAAAGTGTTATGTTCTGCTGTCTTACCACACAAACATGACAGTTGAAGTAATAGAGGAGAAGCTGAAAATTGGCAGAAGATAATCATTCTGCTAGGCTTGAGTTTATGACTCAAGGAATGTCAGAGCTTGACAGAAGCAGTGATTTCAATGAAGAACAGAAGGCAGGGGACAAAAGTTTTCTCATAGTTGCTGGGAAATAATTTCTAATGTTGAACCTTCACTCGCTGATTTTGATTGAAAGTATTCACTGAAAATTCTAAGTGCTTTCCAGCAAGCTGCTAGTGTTGGTATGATCCAGATATGTAAAAGAGTGGAAGGAATGTAACACTGTTTTCATATTCAGCTGTCATTCACAGAAATAACAAAACCCACACTCCTGCTGCAGGCTGTCTACAAGCAGAATGGTTGGTTACAATTGATTTGCTGATAGACAACCCAGCTTTCCAACAGTATGAATGGATAACTGCTTAGTAAAATTCTGGTCTGGTGAATACAGGAGTTTAATTAAATGACTGGGCTTATTTTTGCAGAAAGGACAGGGTAAGGTGTTGAGAAGTAAAAGACCAAATTGGGAATCAATCAACCTAGCAGGGTGCTACTTTTGAATGAGTCCTTGGAGTAGATATCCCAGCGTAGAAGCAGTCTAGGAGTAAAGCTCTTGCAACTGCAATGGTGATAGGAAGCTATGGAGAGGTATAACTTTTTCCCATCTGTGGTACAAGGTGGGCTCTGAACAGCTTGTGCTCGCAAATGCCATTGGCATCAACTAGAGCTTTTCTGAGAGCAGGACATTCTCAGTACGTACTGTTTCTTACCAGGCAGGGATTTCATGTATGGTTATTTAATTTGGCATAGATAAGGGGGAAAAAAAAAAAAGGCAATTAAACAGCAGAGTTTGAAATGAGTGGTATTCCCCGGGGCCAATGAGGAAAAACATAATTAAAAAGAAAAGAAAAAGTGAGTATAGAATAATAAGATAACCTAAAAACCTGGTCTGTATAATAGAGAGAGGAGGAAAAAGTCATAGTGCTGTGCAGGTCATTCCTTGCTGTATTTCAGGAAAGGCAACTAGTCACTTGGAGCAGGAATTTATGCTGAGGAATCACACGAAATTTCAAGTATAAATACAACTCACGTGAGTCCTCAGGATCTGAAAAAGGCCATGCTATAGGGAACCTAGTGACTTCTTCATTATCCATGGTTTTGTGGCTCTCATTAATCACTTTCTAGACCTGTGTTTGGGGCAGAATATGACAGTAAAGGATAAAATGTCTGTGTTGATTAATTTTGAAGGGCTGCAACAATTAATTGATATGCTGCTGCATCTCCTGGTTCTTGCAGCGCAGTATATTTACTAATTTATATTTAGATCTGTTTTTCTTCAAAGACTAGAAAATCAAGATGACTCTACACCATCTCTCACCTGTATGGGGAGAGCCCACGATGTTCACTAGTTTGCAGACCCACTTACAAGGATCTATTCCATTAAAGGAGTTAAGGAACAATTCTATAAAGCAAAATGTTTGGCCAGATGATGTATGTTTTCAATCAAAATTGCTGTTAAAAGCTAGTCTATGCAGTGTAACTGGGATGTGAGTACATACTACAGCATAGTCTAAGCTACTGCAGGTACTGTGGGTAACAACTGCAGTGAATATAAAATAACCTGCACTGTTATAGATCCTAAAAGACCGAGTAAATGTTTCCAGGTGATGTTAGGCTTGAAGATACCTCCTGTAACGCTGTCCTTCAGGCTGACATAGTTCTCTTCACCAGCTTTTATGTTCCAAGACCTGTACATTGTGAATAATAATTTTCTATGAAATATTTAATAGTTTAGAGAGAGAAGGATAATTTTATACCATTAAAAAAAATATTGAACACTTCTCATTGCTTGTTAACTCCAAATCCAATTCCAACTCAAATCCATTTCCACTAAAGATCACATTTATCTGTCATTCTATCAGGCTTTTTCTGTACTTCATGTGTTTCTATTTCATGTACAATTGTAGACCGTGGAAATATTACTCCATATAGAAAATGATGTAGAAAACAACTGGGTGCAAAATTCTGGTTCAGACCCAGTATCTACTACAGCTTTCAAGATGGTTTTCTGTGTTTTTTTCCTAAAACTCTTATTCATGTAATAAAATGAGTTAATTAAAATAGTGTACTTATATATTCTAAGAAGAAAACCATACCCTGAATAGAAAGACTCTTCTGTTGCCACAATGAAGACCAAATGTTAGGAGAACTACATTTGTCTCTCTGCCACAGGTTCCTGCTGTTACTTCAGCCTTGGCCCTTGAGCTGTCTGAGTGTTTTCACTCGCTGAAAAAGGGGTGATATTCTTCCTCCCTTCATGAGTGTTCCCTAGCCCAGTCTCAGGTTCCTCTCATAATTGTAGGTTGTGAGTGATCATTAAATGGCTTAAAGGGGAATGTCACCACTTGCAGTAAAAAATTCTAGCTCTAGACACTGCACAGCCACTATCCTTGAGATGCCAGGAGGGGACACAGGTGGAGATTGGCAGAACCCTAATCCATTGGTTTAGCAGTAGAGAAACTTTTCCTGGTGGTGGCAGAGCTTGAGGTAAATGTTGATAATGTGTTTGTACTTCTGTGAGTTTGCTCTTTCACTCTTTTCAGTTTTGTCACAAAGAACAGTGATGCTGACTGATTATGCAATTGAATTCATGTTTCTTTAAAGTGGAGCTATTACAAGTTTACTGGCCAATTTCCTAAAGTGCTGGTAGATCTTTGTTGCAAATAGGACCAACTTCTCTCAAGCAGGTAAGGGATAAAAATGCAGGCAACATTTCTGTGTTGCAAATGAAGCAGAGAAAGAGGTCACTGTGCATCAAGCAGAAAGATGAAAGCCATGCCAGCTATTAACAGGGACTAAAGTGTACTACAGCATGCATTTCCATTGCAAGCTGAAAAGACCCTGTGTGAAGAAGCATGGAAATATTTTTTAATATTGTAGTTCCCTGTTAGTGCCACTCTATTTTCAAACAATTATATTCATGAGATGTATTATTATTTGCTGCAGGGCATTTAATGGATGTTAATTTAATGGGATTTTGTTTTTACTGATGCTTTGATGTTTCCAAAGACCTGCAGATGTGCTGCACACTGAAGTCAAAAAGTCAGGGCAGCCGAGAATTAGTTGAGAAAGCTGTCTCAAAAGCAATTGTATTTTTAAACTGTGTTCATGCATTCATGCTAATACAAGAACTTTTGATGATGTTGAGAGACTTTACCTATGGTTGTGGGAGGTCAGAAGCAGCTGTACAAACTGTTGCCTGTCCTGGGATTAGCTGAGAACCTGCTTGGCCTCTGGCATAAGACAAATCATCCCAGATGCTCGTAAGGGAGCAATGCACGGGAGCAAGACTCCTGGAGTGTGACATGCTGCTTCTTTGTCTCTTTTGAGCAACATCCCTGCCATCACTGCAGCTTTGCTGCTCCGTTTTTGCTCCCCGTTATTTAAGGATGCAGGTTCTTCCTTAATACATATATATGTTTTAAACAAGAGGTGCATAATCTTAATGCAGATACAGAAACAGCTTGGTTGTATCACCAGGTAACAGGCAGTGGAAACTCAGTAATACATAATCTAAATACTTACAATATATGTCTTACGTTAGCTTTTAAAGGATTTTCTGTGCACATGGCACAATGTTTGCAAGGCTGTATGGAATATTATGTGAAAACTGCCAGTACTTTTTAAACACAGGTTCTTAGGCTGTGAAATATATATGCCAGATTAAGTTCATTCAAATAATTTAAAGTGAGTCTTACATTGTCATCCCTGCCTGGAGTGACTTTTCTCTGAAAATGGTTCTAATGTTGTGTACCTGTTCATTGTTGTGATATATTTAATATATTCATAGAAAGCTAGGATTGTAGGGCTTGCTGTTCTATGTTTCTGCTCAAAAGTTTTAGACATGAAGTTTCATCCAAAATCACAAATAAAGACTGCCATAACACAAAGATTTATGCAGTTTTTGTATATTTCTGCAACCAGACAAAAAGGGGAACTTTTTGCTGAATTATTTTGTTGTGATATTCAGCTGTTAACTGTAGTCTGGTGTGTGGTGTGTTTTTTTTTTTGTGAGGAAAACTGCTGTGCAGAAACTAATATTCCACAGAGAGAAACAGACTGAGCTGGAGAGCACAGGCATGATGGTGGTAAAGAGAAAATACCTAATCCTGTTTCATGCCCATTTGCTGCTTGAATTTCCCTTTGCAGGCTTAAAACCTCCACACAGCAGGTACTTTCAAAATTAACTCTCATTTCAGGGGGCCTAGTGTAATAGTAACTGTCTCTCTAGGCTGAAAAGCTCAATTTCCCTACTGGTAATGCTCTCTTTGTACCCTTTTCCCACTGCAGAGCTCAATAACCTTCGGCAGCCCACTCCTGGCAGGTCCTGGTCTTTGCAAATTCTTTAAATCAGATCATTGCCCAGGAAGTCAGAATAGAGAGCCTGGAGTTTCTTTTCAAATTTAATCCAAACTAGTGAAGCTAAGGGACCTTCCCAGTATGCTCTGTAAATGCATATCATCAAGCTGGTTATGTGATTACTGCTTCCTCTTCCCAGATTCCTGTCACTTCTCCCATTTTCCTGAAATTCCTAATGCAGTACTGCTTCCAGCTCTCCTGCTCTTAAGAGCACCAGGGTTTGTATTAAAACAGATTTACCACAGCCTATTTGCTATAGAGGCAAAAGGGAGCTTACAGAAGCAGTAAGCTTGCTCTCCGTGCACAAAGCTGCTTAACTTTATGCTCTGCTACCAGATCCTGGATGTAAAAATGTAAGTACTACCTACATGAATGCAACATGATGTGTATATGGCTTTTATCCTTGCACCTGTCAAGTTATCAGTTCAATGAAAAGGAAAGAGTTTTGTTTTTCTTGGAGAACACAATCAGCACTTAGATAATCAAGAACAAATGTGCATTGCAAAGGTGCTTTAACCTGAGGTCTGCAACAATACTTCTGAAAAGTCTGTAAAGCTACATGACTCTCAGAAAAAGAGGATTTAATACATTATTTTTATTGCAAAACCAGCCTAATAATACTAAATAGTAGCTTGCAGAAATCTCCCTGCACATCAGGAATTAAACCCCAAGCTGCCCTTGTGTTCTGTCCCGGTTAGAAGGCAGAACTGTGTCCCACCTCTCTTATCCCTCAGTTTCCCAGATAGAGAGGTAAATAAGGAAGGCAGGGGTAATGAAAATCTTGCACCAAATTGAAAATTAACAAAATATTATTTAACAGGGATCAGAAAGGAAGAAGGGAAGGGGTTTAACAGGGTACAGAAAGGAAGAAGGGTAGGGGTTTAACAAAAAGGGGGGTTGTAGGAACAACAAGGCAAGGAAGATTAAACTTCCAAATATATAAAATTCAAATGCTATGCTGTGGCTCCCTGGTGCTGGATCTCGCTGGATTGAGGTGGATTGAAGCTGGATGCACAACCCTTGGACGTGGATGGAGGCAGAGAAGAGTCTGCAGATCAGGCCCAGGTCTCCAAGATGGCCACGGCCACGTGTAGCACAGGGAGCAGCAGAGCAGTGTGTGCCCAGGTAGAAGGTCAAAGGAGCAAGAGAGAAAGAGGCGTGCCTTCCTCGCCCCTTTTATAGACTTTGGCAGGAAGTCCTGAAGACAGGAAAAAGGGGAGTGGGAATAGGACAGGTGTACGCCCCTTTCATTCAGGCTTGTACCTGGTTTAGGGTTTCAGATCTCCACCCACCAGGGGCAGCAGGTTTCAAACCATTACACCTTGTGAAGATGGAAATCTTGGGCTCTAATCCTTGACGTGAAAATGACATCTGTATCTTCAATTAAATTTAAACAAGGGGGAAAAAAAAAAAGCTCCTAAGTACCATTGTGAACAGAAAGCTGAAGCCATACCTCTTAATCACTGTGAGAAAACTTCCTTAGTAAATGTCATCACAGTCAAGCTACCTTGTATTTAGTCCCTACCTTGTCCCACAACTCATGTATTTCTTTTCTGCATCCCCTTCTATCTGCAGATACCATGTTGGATATTGCCCTACCTTCCCCATTCCAGACCTCATGTACTACTTGGTGGTTCTTAACCTGTGATCTGCGAACCCCTGGAGGGCTGTGCTGTCATCACAGGGGTTCTGCAAAGGCTTAAAGCAGGGGTGAGGAATATGCAGCATGGAAACATTTGGTCTGGCCCCCAGAGAAAGACAAGCTCACTGGTAGTGCTTTGAAACTGCAGTTCCCCTTCTCCCCAAATCTGAAGATCCTTCATGAGAAAATTGAAATAAATACTTGATGCAGTCTACTGCTTTAAATTTTGAAATTAGTCTTGGTGGTCCACAATCACAAAAGGTGTTTAAGGGGGAGTCCGTGGTGAAGGAAAGGGTGGGAACCCCAGTCAGGGGAATAAGGCATTTTGCTAGAAATTAAATCAGTTGATACAAATGTTCAGTTGTTGATATCAACATACAGTTGATAAGACTTTGGTGCACTTGAAATTCAGGACTCCTGTTGAGTAAGCTAGCATATAAAAGGATCACCTATTTATTCAGCTATCTTGTACCAAACATGTATCTGACTTTCTTTCATTGACTTCAAGCATTGTGGAAACTATTTTATCTAGATAAATACCAAGTAAGTACTTTAATTTAAATCCTCTGTGCTGGAAAACAGTATAAACCTAGTATTTTAACATACAAAGCAACTCAGATTAAATGTTGAATGAAATTGGCTGTAAAACCAATTACACAACATAATTACAGGCACACGAATTTCCTTCATGTTAATTAATGATGAAGTAACTTCTACTTAAAAAAGTGCATTTTATTAGAGTGTGTTTACTAAACTGTTTACAGTTGTGGTCTCATTCAGGGCTCGATCCAACTACAGAAAGAATTGCTTTGGCTTGTACGGTTGTCAGACCAGCTAAGTCAGACAGATGCTGCAACGTGTGTGTTCAGCAAACCCAAAGGAGCAAAACAGGGCTGAAGCAGCTGAAACCAGCCTGCAAAAGCAGCTCAAACACGAGCCGAGGGCTCCATCTGCTGCCGGGCTGCAGCAGGCTCCGGGGACACGGGGGTACTCCGCTGCTCCACCATTCCCTCTGCTTTAAAGATGTTTTGTTACTTAGGAATGGGAATATTTCAGGGAAAAACCTCTTTTCCTTTCTTACAGTCCTTTTATTTTCATTTTCCTCTCTCTCTCTCTCTCTTTTTTTTTTTTCTTTTTTATTTTGAATTGCCCTCTTTAGGCCACTACCAGCACTTGCATAATATTCTTGTATAATCAGATGTATGGTTTTGCATGTGAAAGATTTCCTACATCATCCTGTGACATAAAATCAAGCCTCTCTTGGGCTTCGGCATCTCTTCATTTTATTTTTGGATTTTCAGGAATGGATGTCTTCTGTAAAAGATAATAAACAGCTAAAGGAAATTGGCCTGTTTAGTGCTCTGTGTTCACCAGCATCTCTCTCCTCTGCCTTTTGGATTCCCAAATAAAGAAATGCTTAATGAGGACATATTGAGGACAGTGCAGCACTACTGTTTGCCAGATACTGCACAAAACGAAGAACCCTCTGCATCTCTGACAGTGTGACTCCCTCATCATTCTAAAAAGTGACCAGAAGGCTGACACATTTTCCTGCTCCAACACACTTCTTAGAAATTAATAGAATTTATAACAACTGCAGTTCTTGCTATACTATGAACACAGCTGAATACACAGAGGGATGATCTGAAATTTATAAACATGCATTGATCAGAAGGTGCAGATCTTATCAAAAGGAAGAAAAAGGTCAAGAGGAATATTTTCATAAACTGTTTTCTCTCAGATCTTAACTAAGCACTTACTTGAAGTGGACTTTCTGTGTAGCTGCAGCTTTATTTACTAGCCCTGAGGTTTTTTATTCTTACTGCAGTGAGTCTCCTTTGTATAGGCTTGCATTAGCTCTCAGTGTGGCCCACAAGATATGTGTAGGGTGACACAGTCAGCACTGAGGTTTCTAGATTCATGCTGCACACATTTTCAGGGTGTTACTGCAGATTGGCTGTAGTTTGGTCTCATGGACTGACTGCCTCTTAGCAGCTGGACCACACTAAATTGCTGCTGGAAAGGAATCTTCTCATTTGTTGTAATCCAAGAAGAAACCCACTCAAATAGGGTGTCCTCCTAGTCTACTAGGATTGGACTAGATGGTTTGTAAAGTCCTTTCCAAGCCAAATAAAGTTTTTGTTCTGTGATTCTATGAAGTGCTCTGAGGGAGCTTTTTGGTGTCCACCACAAGGTGGTAAGTGGGGATATCTGGGAGAGCCACTCAAAAGAGGCATTCCTATCGGGAACTAAAATACGAACTCATAAGCTAAGTTAATGCAGAGCCAAGCTTTCCACTTGAAAAATGCCGTGCTTGCAGTGCCAGAGAGAGCTAGCTATCTCACTTTGTTACTCTGTGCGTATACGACTCTAACAGTGCCCTGCCGTGCATAGTTGTACCACTGTCAAACCTCATCTCTCCAAAACTAAAGTGGTAGTCTAAATGTCCTACCAATGTCCATACAGGATGTTAGTCCCAGTAGCCTTTTCTGAGACAGTATCTTTAACTCTGCAGTGCTAAGATGTCTTAATTTATTACACCTTTCCTAAGTACCACTCAGTTCTGTGAAGAAATGCTTGGTTTTGTGAGTCTGAAAATCCTGGTATAAAACTCCACAGAAACCATATTCTTCACCAAATTCTATTACAATTGATATCTGTGTGATCAGCTAACCTGCATCTTGTGTTTCAAAAGAAACTGATTTCCTAGAAATGCCATCACTTTATCTCTCTCCCTGTGTGTTAGATCAGGAAGATATCAAGGACAATAGCTATAGCAGTCAGGGTCCCTTCATCTTCCCTGGTGCTTAAAGGTGGCAAGAAATGTAATTTACTCTGTGCTTTAGAACTTAGGGGATAAGTTTCAGCTGGACCACTCAGGTAATAGAAAATAAAATGAATGTCTGGATTCCTGGGAACTCTTGACCAGCGTGTGGGGATAATAATGGTAGCTGTGTGACAATAAGGAGTGTTAATCCCCATAGGAGCTAAATCCTACCACTTTTAAAGGGTTGAATAACAACATCAAGCATTTATCTTAAAACCAGAAAGAAATAATAAATGGTAACAGATAAATTAGGTCCTAGAGGAATAAAACGTAAAATAATAGGAAAGACTTGCAATAAAAAATACAGAATAATTCTGAATACATATTCTTTATGCTATTCACTGAAACAGGTTGCCCAGAGAAGCTGTGGATGCCTCCTCCCTGGAAGTGATAAAGGCCAGGTTAAATCAGGCTTTGAACAACCTAATCTAGTGGAAGGTGTTGCTGCCCATGGCAGTGGGGTTGGAACAAGAAAATCTTTAAGTTCACTTCCAATCCAAACCATTTGATGTTTGATAATTATATTATTGATTGGGGTGTTTATATTATTGATTCAAAGTGGTCTGGTTCTAACATAATTGCTTTCCTATTAATTTTTTTAATTCCAGAGGAAATAGTACATATAAATCTAGACTTTTTTTCCTTTTTCCCTCCACTGTAAATCTTGTTAACCTATATTTTATATAAATACCACAGGTTTAATGATATACCTTCCAGTAAAATGCACACACAAAGCTTTCCAGCATGAGATGCAGTCACCTAATTCTGAAGCTAAGCTGTGACTGTATTCTGTATGCTTTGTTAAGCTTTGTGGTAGCTTTAGGAAAAAAAAAAACCCAAAACTTTTTCATTTCTTGTAACACAGAGTGTTCTGGAACTATAGAATTTGGAATACAGTTGAAGGTGATGAGCCTGTAAAAAAGAACATTATGGATCTTAATATTAGTAATTAACTAAGAATTTGAAATATGTTATTAAATTGAGGTAATGTTTCCTCATGGAAGGTTAAAAGGTAAGACACTGGCATTTGAACTGTGTTTTTGAAACCTGGGAATGAATTCTGCAGGTTTGAGCTTGTCCCTGAAGACACCACTTCCTTTTGGAACTCCGGTGGGTGAAAGGACTAATCTATTCATTACTTGTATTATGGTAATTCACATGATCACAGTAGTAGTTATAGACTGTTTGAGGAACCTTCTCTGATGTAGGAGTAAACAAAGTATCAGTATTAACACTTTTATACATTACAGTAATACTTATGAAGGTTGTGTGTGTATTGTCCTTTTGGTTTTCATCCAAATCCAGGGAACATTTTGAAATTTGGGTTGTTGTAATTTTGTCAGAACTGTAAATAATCTCAAGAAAACACAGACATTCTTTGTTAAACACACATTTTAATTTAAAATACATTTTTGCATAGAACAGAAAACGGACAGCTTCTTTTTTTCATTTAGCAGTTATGTTGCTTGTTCTAGGCAGAATATGGGACCCACACTCAGTTTTTTTTCTAAACTCTTTATTTGTTGAGGTTGTGGGAAGAACTGTACATAGAAGGTTATGATCTTTTTCTGCAAATTGGTTTCAGGGTTGAACAGGCAATAACTTATTCTGCCTTAAGGCCCAATTCACTTAACCAGCCACAGGCATCTCATGGTGCCTAGTGTGTCCTACTGTATCCTGCCAACCCCCAGTCACCACTCTGGAAGATTGAAGCTATATTCAGGGCCCTGTCCCATAAGGACATCTCAGATAAATTCATGTCTTTTGAACTGTACCCAATGTGCTGCTTAAAGCTACCACCTGTCTGGACTTGTATATGAGCCCTTCCCATGCTTTTCATGCTCAGTTTAAATCTCTAAGTCAGGATGGAGCAGGAGCACTTCCATGGCAAGGTACATTTGAGAATCTTTTGAAGATGAGCGTTGTAAATTCCTAGCTTCTGGAGGGTTTTGCGTGACTTATGATTGCAGTGCAAAAGCATTCTTGAGGTGGAGGGAAGGCTTTAACAAGGCCAAACAGATCGGGTGTGTCTTAGAAGGGCTGATTCTCCTCTGTCAGCCTACTCCTGGAGAGTTTTTCATCATGAAAGAGGTCATGCCAGAGTACAATTGCTTGAGGGTTTTGCTTTGTGCTTGAGGCTAACACTGTGAACATTTCCTAAATAATAAAACCAGGGAATTCAATAACTACTCAATTTTGTATTTGGAAGACCTGAAGCCTTCTGCAATCTGGCTGTAGATAGTCTGAGGTCAGAATAATTTTAGACTATTCACAAATCCCATAATCTCTTGCAGGAGATGGTGGAGAAGATTGTCTAGGAAGGAGCCAATTGATCGAGTGATATCACCATCTGACACCATGCTTAAGTCCATGTTGGTCTGCAAGTGGTGTTACTGATGTTACTTTTCTTTGCAGGACTGCCTTTGGAGCCAGCTCTGTGAAAACCATCTGTGAATCCCTGGAGGTATGCTTACCCTCTCGAGTGAATGTGCTTGGCAGTTTCCATCCACCCCAGCTGGTATTACTGTCCCCATTTTACAGGTTGGAAAATGTAAAGCACAGAGCAGCAAACCAGTGTGTTCATGTTTACTGACAAGCTAGTAGAAGAACAGAATTTACAACCTTCTTCCTGCTCCTCTACTTGCTGTCTTCTAACTTCTGCCACGGTACACATGATTTCAAACATCTTTATTAACTGCATTTACTGATTTGTTTTTAGACTTTTGAAATGCTTCATAGAATTTGTATTAAATAATCCTTAAGAGGTGGATCCTGGTATAAGGACAGTCTGTCACTATAGTTACTTTAACCTTAACCAGGCTACTGAAGGAATGTTTTTAAGTCTATTCTCTCTAGATTGTTGTTAACCAGGAAAACAAACACTATAGCGATATATGCTATGAGCTGTAAGTTTGACCTCACTAGGTGAGGATTTTATTTCATAAATGTCAATTATAAGTCTATTTGTTCCAGAGTTCATTTATCTAGTCTCCACATGTATTTTCAACAGCAAATTATAACCTAGATTTGCTGCCTTGTAGCTAATCACTTGCTTTGACTGGCTGATGTTCTTCTGGTAGTTCTTAAATGTAATTTTATTTTATTTTTATTTTATTTTTAAGGTCCCATGTGTTGGCTAAACACGTTATTATGTACAGGATAATAGAAGGTTACAGAGAGATTACAATGCTGTAATTAATCTCAGACAGTCTTTTAACATCCTTATACGTGAAAATGCTGACTGATTTCCCTTTATTTTTAATGAGTAGTTTTTATCTGCAGTCTTACAGGATTCAACTAGAAATTGTTAGATGTAAAAGCTTTACAGGTCGTGGAGGAACTACAGACAGAACTATAATACAAATAGAATTCAACATTTCTTTAAAAATGTTCTTAGTATTAAATAAAATTTTCTGTATCCTTAAAACCAGCAAAAATTGAATAAATCAAATACCAATTCCATTAATAAACTAATTAAAGATAGGACAGACTTCAAAAACATGTCAATAGGCATTCAGTGAAGTTTACTTTCTTAGAGTTTGCTGGTTTAGTTTCATTATATTAATCAATATATTTGACTTTCTATATTTTATCTACCCATCTACACCAAAATTTTGAATAATTTACATGCCATTTGCAAGATTTCAATCAGTAGCCTCTGTGTTTCTTGTTCCTTCCAGTTATGCTCAGTTCAAAGCTTATTTCCACTCTAAAAAGAGTCTCTCACTTACAGATTCTTATCTTACTAAGATTTCACCGTGTGAAGGTAATTGTACATACCGTGCATAACACAGCAATGTGTATCGTGTATCCAGTATCTATGTAGAATATTCATATATTAAAGTGACTGAATAGAAATTGGATGATGTATTTCAACTGACTCAAATTATTTTTTCCCTGAGGCAATTCAGTTTATGTTTTTGAGACTCACTTGGTTTAAAACTTGAAATCAGAACAAAATTTTAAAGTATGACTTTTTTATTCTAGAACTTGTAGATCAGCACAATCCTGGTCAGTAGTTACTCATTAGTGTTTCTATTTTTAACCATAAAAACATACAATTCAGTTTCAAAATTGCAAAATTTTTTCCGTTTCACTTCTGTTGTGGTTTGAGGCTTGGGGGTGGGACAGGTGATCTCTAGGACCCAGGAGGGTCCCGGGAGGAAGCAGTGTATTTGCTCCCCTTCCTCTGTCACCTCTTTAAAAGAGGCAGGAAGTGGGTGTTTAAAAGTTGCCCTTTTTGCTTTGTCTTGGTGTGCTGGAGCATCGACATGCCTGATTCCACGTGGTTCTGACCAAATCGTGTGCCATCTGAGATTGGGGTTTTGTACATCTTGTTTACTTTGTATTCCTCCCACCTTTGTATATATATCTACCTCCCTTTTTGCTTTCTGTTCCCTGTTAAATAATATACTTTATTAACTACCAGTCGCTGCAGAGCCTATCTTACCCCTGCCTTCCTTTGTTTATCTCTCTGCCTGGGGAAAACTGGGGGATAGGGAGTGGGAACACAAATTCTGCTTCGTGGGATCCTCCCCTGAGCCTCAAATGAAGACAACTTCATTTGGCCAACACTCTTTTTTTCCTATTGCTTTCTCATTGTCCATCCTTTCACACTGCCTCCCTTTATTAGCTGATCTTTAGAGTATTTTTAGAATGTTACATAACTGAATACATTATTCATTGCCATCCTTGCAAATAGAAATATACCATTAACTTTGCTCCATGGCTGAAAACCTGAGATGCCCAGACATCTTGAAGTACCAAAGTTAACTGGGAACCCCTGCCACAGGCATAAGACACCATTAGAAGAAAGTTGTTTGATGACATCTTGCTTTATTAAAAGACAGAATTTGCCAGTTATATTTAGGGAATAAAGAAAGTCATCTGGTACTGTCCATAGAGGTTATTGACCCATCTTTTCACTATACTTGTGCTCTTTGTTGTCATGTTGTTCTTGGCTCTCCCGGAAGTGTAGAGTCTTCTTAAAATAAATCATAGATGATGTGGTGGGTTAACTGTGGCTGGCCACTGGGTGTCCACCAGGCCATTCTCTCACTGCCCTTCCTTGCAGGACAGGCATTGGAGATGCAGATAGGGAGATCACTCATCAGTTACTGTCATGGGTAAAACAGACTTGACTTTGGAGAATTTAATTAGATTTGTTGTAAATTTATAACGGAGTACAATAGTGAGAAATAAAAACAAAACAAAAAACTACCTTTCCCCATCTTCTCCTTCTTCCCAAGTTCAACTTCACCCATGATTTTTCTGCCTCTTCCACACTCCCTGAGCAGCCCAAGGTGGATGGGGAAATTGGGTTGTAGTCAGTCCATAACTCTTCCACTCCTCCCTCCTCACACTGTTCCTCTGCTCCAGTGTGGGATAAAGTCCTTCACAAACTTCTCCAAAATGAGTGATTTCCCATGGGCTGCAGTTCTTGCCAGAAAACCTACTCTTGCATGGGCTCCTCTCCACAGGCCACATTTTCCTTCAGGGTACATCCATGGGGTGCTCCACAGGCTGTAAGGTGGATATCTGCTCCACTGTGGACTTCCACGGGCTACAGAGGAACAACCTGCTTCACCATAGCCTTCACCATGGGCTGCAGGGGAATCTCTGCCTTGGCATTTGGGGCACCTCCTCCTCCTCCTTCTTCACTGACCTATCTGTCTTCAGATTTGTTTCTGTCACATGCTTTCACTCTCTCAGAGCTCTTGTGCAACATTTTTTACCCTTTCTTAAATATGTTAATTACAGAAACTCTACCAATGTTGCTGACAGGTTCAGCTTTAGCCAGTGGTTGTTCTGTCTTGCAGCCAGCTGAAACTGTCTCTGTCTGACATGGGAACAGCTCCTGATGTCTTCTCACATAAACCACTCTTGCAGACAGCTCATACCGAAAAGTATTTAAAAGATCTCAGTGACCAAGTAACCAGAAGGTGCTCTGTGAAACTCTGCAGAGAAAAATATCTACAGCTGTACAGCAGGGCAGGGGCAATGAGAATTGAGGGGTTAAGTTTACCTTAGTATTGTACACTAAACAAGAACGAAATTATTATAATTTATATAGAATATTAAAATAAAAAAAGAGAAAAAAATAATTAAAGACCTGAAGATTTTCTTATAGCTGAGAAGGTCAATCTCTTTAGTTGATTGATAACAAAGCTGAGAAGAGTTTTTTCCTCAGGACGATGGACTAATGAAAATGTTTGTAAAGAGATTTTTGATCCAGAAGACAAAAGTATCACAAGAATTAATAAGTGCAAGCTAAACCCAGACAAATTTAATTTGGGAATATAGCAGAACGAGAGCAGTGAGAATGAATAACACTAAAGCAAACTACTAAGAAAGGAATGGATTCTCCATAATTTTAACTTTTATCAAGTGTTGGTTTATGTATTCTTCTTCAGAAATTTAATTTTTACTACCTATAGTCCATTTTGCTTAAGATGGAAAGCTTTGGTTTATTTTTACTCTGGGGTATATCCTTTAGTTTTTCTGTCACTCATGTATAATGAAAGCTGACAAGAACTGTACTTTATAAAGGCAGCAAATGAGAATGCTGGGCTAAAAAATCATTTTAGTTACTGAAGGCAGAAAATTTGTAAGAAGTGCTTTATGAGAGGATTTATATATACCTTAAAGATTTCCTATGAGGAATGGGATAGCTGGAAGTTAAATTGGAACCTGCAGCTGCCAAAACCTGCCTTGAATCCATGTGTTGAAGCTAAATCACACCACAATTCTTTTCCCTGCTAAACAATTTCCCTTAAATAGTGATCTCTGTGAGAGCACCTTTATTACAACCACAGACACCTAGATTGAGAAACCAGAGAGAAAGGAATAGAGAAAATGTCTTTGAAATTTATTCAATAGGATTCTCCAAATTTAGGAATTAAGGTGACAAAGCAGTCAACTTTGCATCTGACAGAAAACCCAGCTTGAATTTTAAAGGATTTTTGCTAAAGAATTTTTGCTTCAGAGAAGAACATAAAGTGGCAGCCAACCACAAGATCAAAAAGTTCACTGCATTGTTTCTACCTATGTTTCTTTCTATTTAAATGACACCTAGTATCTATATTTTATGATACTTACAGTCTTCATCACAGCAAGAATTTTGTACCAAACAAGTCTGTTGCTGTATCACAGCAAGAAGTCTGTCCCAGAGTATCAAAGACCATCCCTAGCTGTTGTTTTCAGGTCTACCCTCAAAGAGGAAAAGTGAGACCTTGTTAGCTGACCCTGGAGAGACTCACAGATGCCCTACACTGAACTGTTTCTGTATCTCCTTGGAGTAAATCAGTATGTATCCGTTATGATATATGCTGGTCCAAGACAATAGTTACACATGGACTTCAATTTAAGAGCATGGAGGTGCTTCCTGATGTGAAAGCAGGCTACAACATATTTGTTCTTCATTCCTTTCTGCAGGGTGTGCAGAAAAGCAAAGCAGGAGCAAATAGAGCCATTAAGCTTACTCATTGAAACCTTTAATTCTTGGTGTTTTCTGATTTCAGTGCCCTGCAGCTGTCAAAACTGATAGTTTCCTCCAATGTGAGAGACTTCTTCAATGTATTTACAGAGAAGTGGGCACTGTAGCATCCTGGGCTATGTCTACCATGGTTAGGAAACTTATCTGAAACTGCAACTCCCAACAAAACCTCAGTTTTTGGAAATCCTGTACCTCCTACCATGAAGCCTGAAAACCCTCTCCAGTTCATCAGTGGGACCAGATACCTCCTCAGACTGAACTGGATCTTTCACATGACCCAGGAACACAAGCTGCACCCTACCTCTTGCTGTAGGTTCCACCAGTGCAGCCGTGGAGTTCCTTTGGAGCCAGAGAAGTTGACTTATGTGGATGAAGCTGAATATTTCACTTACTATGTTGATCCCCTGAGTTCACAGAGAAATTTAGAGGGCAGGCTTTCTGCACAGGCAGGTCTGTGGTTCTGGCTGGCCTGGGGACATCACGGTTTCTACAGGACCTGCACTTTAAGAGTGTTCTGGTGCAACTGTCACATATTTGCCAAAGAACTGCAGGTAGAGAGAGAATAGATGGGTGAGTGTTGGTTTTTTTTTTTTTTTTTTTTTCTTCTCTATTAATTGATTTTCTTCATATGCTTCAAAGGTAAAAAAAGGAATTCAGATGTTCCAGCCTAATCTAAACTGAAAGCTCTTGTTCATGTAATAATGTATTTCTAGACGGATAGAAATGAATCCTAGCGAGTTAGAGATTTCACTGCATGCACTCTGTGATCATTATTCTGTTTAAAAAATACAGGAGAAATTCTGTTAGAGACTGTAAGCTGGTAGACTCTGGAGACTTCTGTTGTTAGGGCTGAGGAAAGCAGTGTTCCATAGACAAAATCTGTTTTGTGACTGTGATTTGTAAGTTTAAATGTGCTGATATAACTTCCTTCTGGTTTAAGCTGTGTAAAGGGTGAGAAAGACATCCCATTCAGGCATTGTTTGTCTGGATTTGGGAAACTCTTTGGTGACTGGACGTTGACCTTGTTCAACAGACATACATAGTGTTCTGTCTTATATTTTTGAAATTTAAAATGTGTTTAAAATACTGTGTTTTCTAAAAGCAACAATTTTCAAATGCTTAATGACAGAAACAAAACCTGTACTGATAAAATACCAACACCAGAACAGCTGTACTGAAGTCTTAGTAACAGCTGGAAGTGGGAACGCCAGACTGCATCTAGAAAGTATCAAGATCTAGTATCCTATTTCCAGCCAAGAGTGGATCCTTAGGAAAAAAAAAAACAAACAAAACCCAACAAGATAAACAGAAACAGACACTTCCTTTTATACTTTCTCCAAGCTGCCAGGTTTTTAAATGAAATGCTGCACCTACATTTTTCCAGATGGGCCCTACTTCCATGCATTTTTCCCTTTGCTCTTAAAATTAATTTATATTTTTAGCATATAGATTTTCTTAATTTGATAATGAGCTGTATGGCCAAACTGCAGATGTGAGAAGTTCTTATTTGAAAACTTATATTGCTGGCAATTTAATTTAGGGCCTTCTAATTCCAGCGCAATGAAAATCAGTGAGTAAGCATCCAGCAATTTTTCAGTATGATAAAAAATAAACATCACTAGCTGCTTCCTTTACTGTCTTTCTACACTGTATAGTGTCTTATGTATATCTATATATGACCTTGTCCAAGCTAAAATGTTTAGCTGCCCTTCTTTGGAATTTGGGCAATATTACTAAACATTAGCATTCTTGCATTAGAAATACTCTGTACATCACCAGCTCTCAGCTATTCATTCACTTCATGCTTAAAGCCAACACAAAAGTAAGACTGCTGCAACATCACGGACAGGAAACAGTATACACTGTCAGCTCAGTAGAGCACTTGGTTGCATAACAATGCCATTTAAATTCTTTAACATATTGAGACATTAAAATGTGCACATGAAATTCCTAACCACTGTTCAAAATGATTTTATAATATTTCATTAAAAAAAAAAACAAAACAAAGGAAGGCATATTCCCTTGGAATTACAGCAAAATATGTGTTATTTTCTTGAACATCATTTAGGAATTTTGGAGTTGCATGTTAAACCAAAATTGTGCATCAGCAGAATTAATATTTGAAATGGTACAGGTCTTTGTCATAGCCACTGAGTTATCAAGTAATGATAAAAATAAGTGAGTAAGATGGGTTTGATAATTGGCCACAAGGACCAACATCCGAAGATAAAAAGTCTCTTTGTGTACAGGGTACATCGCCCCAAGCTGGTATTGCAGTGTAATTTTTGCAGATTTAAATTCTTGCATTGACAGGTTTTTCTGAAGAACTGCACTTGTGATGCTAAGTGCTACAGAAGCTCCTGCAGAAGGCAGCTAAGGAAAGAAAGGGGCAGGCATGATAGAGAAAACTGAAGACAGCAGAGCCTAATGGAGCACAAAATGAATTTTCTGTGCCAGGGGCAGCATCTGGCAACAAGGAAATTTTGCAAGTATTTTGAGGCTACACAATTTGGGACCTTTAGGGCTTTGTCTTTTTACCAATATAGTTGCTTAGTCCGATTACACAAAATATTTCAACCAACTAGTTAACACTAAATGACAGTAGAAATGAAGACAAAGAGCAGAAGATTAATGCAGCAAAATCAAAATGAACCTGGTTGTAACAACCATACTTGCAAGCATACTCATATGTGAAGGCTCAAAAAACTCCCAGTAGCTGTAGATGTTTCCTTCTCCTTCATTCTCCTCCTCCAGACCTGACTGAACAGATGCTGAATCAATGTGTGAGAACCTTTCCTTCAGTTGCTGGGAAAGCAGTGAAGAGAAAAAAAAGCGATACTAAGGGCATTTAAAAAGCTACTAACTAAACTTCAGAAAATCTGAGGTGATAACAGGCATTCAAAATAATTAGCTAACTAGCAGCTTGGTAGGATCTAGGAAAAATGACAGAAGGATGAAGCATTAGATAGTGCTGGAAAGAGAAGTAGAACAAGTTACACAAGGGGGAAAGGACAAAAGGGAGTACAGAAGGAGGGATAAAAACTAAAAGAAGAGAGACTTGCAGTGTAGAGACTAAAGGAACAGACAGACTTGGAACCTTGTAGCAGAAAGAAAGTGGAGTAACAAGGAAGGAAAAGAGACTAAAGAAATAAACGTTCAAGAACAGAAAAAAGAGTGAATGAAGAATGAATATGACAGGTACACATTTCAGTTTTCTTTGGAAACAATGCATTTCCATGCGGAAGTGTTAGTATCAGAAAAGCAAAAGCACAGTGATTTTTCACAGCCAAAGTAATGTCAATCAGCATTGTTTTTCTTCCAGTCATAGACATAATTGTCCTCTTTTTTGTTCATGTTTTACTTTGGATGAAAATTTCGACCTCAGAGTACTAGTACAACCAACTCTTGTATTTTATCTGGTACTAATTTTAGAAGCTACCCTGTTTGTCCTGATGGTGTTGTACAGCAAATGATTTCCTCTGAGACTAAGTTCAAGCATGGACTAACAGCGTTGGGTTTGAGTTTCTGGCTTTTGTTATTGCTGTAACATAATTTTAATTTGTGTAGGTCAGAGAGATTTAAATAAAGCACATACAAACAGTACTAGTGTGAAACAGACCTCCCCCTTTCCTAAAGTTTAAGAAAACACTCAATAGAGATTATGCACTGGATGAGATTTATTTAAATCAGTAAAATCCATTCAGAGGTGATATGCATATCTTTGCTACAGTAACATGGCATTGCCTGGAATCATTAGGAAGCTTTTATGAATAGCTGAATGACTTATTCTGCATTTACTGTAATAACATGTTTGATTTTCTTTTAAATACAACAGTATGCTTCAGAATCTTAAATATGAAAAAAATAAAAAATTTCTGTTAGATATATTTTTTTTCAGCTACTCCCTCATCTTTAATTCCATCTCATTTCTTTAGATAACTAGATAATGGTAAGATTTTTCATAATAACAAAAAAGCTTTTTAACTTGACTTGGTGTTGCCATGTGTTTAGGGATATAGAAGAAGCAAAGGCCAGAGTTAATAAGGTAAAGCAGAGTTAACAGAACATTAGCTCTCCTCGTTAGTCAAACTGGGAAATATGTTCTTCCCAACTTTTTTTTATCACATGGATTAAAAATGGAGCTTGGTAGAGAATGAACGAATCAGGGAACCAGTCTCTTTTAGTGAGCGATTGACTGGCTGTGTGAGCAGAGCTCATACAAAACTCTAACAGTCCTACTCCCAGCTCTCTCGTGCAGCTCTCTCATGGATCAACACATCATTGGCTGAAAGAGTTTTGTCTACACCAAAATGTTTACAGACAATCCTCTGGCAAAACTAATGAAATGTGTCTCTTTCTTTTTTTTCTTTTTCTAGGGAAGGTGCTAAGCTGGACCCTCAGCTTCATTTGTAGAACTGCTGCTTGCTGGTGCCATGACTCAGGGTAATGCTGGCCAGGGCAGAGCTACAGGGAGCCAGGGACAGGCACTGCTGTGGCAGTGCCAGAGCTGCTGCTGCAAGCCATTTTGTCCCATATTTCATGTGTCTTTCCACGTAAGTAATAAGATCAGACTTAATGAAAAGGATGGAACCTCCTATTATCATCTCACTGGTAAATATTGTATTTGTATAGGAAGATATCAATTTTACACATCCTGGAAAAAAGTAAGACATAAGGATTTCAGGGCATGAAAAGCATCTTGCTGTTCCAGATGGTTTACAAAGTCTGACCACATTCAGTTTCACCCCATAGTGCAGGTTTTTGAAACTGTCCCCAGCCTACCAGCTGTAGAAGAACACAGTGACAGAAGGGAATACTTGACATATTTATAAACAAAATATAAATTATTTCCTACCCTTAAGGGAACAGATAAACAGTTCCAGTCTAATGGGAACTATTAAATGTGTCTATTAAATACCAGAATTAAAAAACTGCAAGACAGCCGTTTCAGTGTATTCAGGCTCTATTTATCTGACCATGACCGTCTTTCGTTTACTACACAGTGCCCCTCATTCCTCATTAGGTACCTGCCTACCAGAAAAACTCCTTTTTGTCTCCTCTCAAGGCCAGAGGCAGGGTTGTATATGCCAGGTTAGCTTAACTGGCCACCGGGTGTCACTGTTTGACAGAAGTACACTTAAAACCACCAACTACTTTCTCATCTTGTAGGCTAGAAGTTGCAGATTTAATTTTAAATTCGGCTTCCCCATCTGGCCCCTCGGTGAATGGAGTTTTAAAGAATATTTGTGAATGCGTTCCTTTTGTTTTGAATGGATCTGGGGAAATGCTTTCACGTTTTTTAAAAACAGAGATGGGGAAAAAAAAAAGATAAAAATAGCTTCTGAATATTTGGGAGATACCTTTGCTAGAAATTTTAAATAATATTTATTTTCTGGCATTAGAATCCAAGCTGAAAATCCTACCACTGCCTCCACAGATGAAGAAATAGGACTAAATTAATAGGTAAAACCTGCTGCCCTAGATTTTTCAATATACAGCATTAGATTTCTTATTTTTTTCAGGCCAATATAGAACATAGAGAGGCTTGTGGCTAGATGTAAGGGGAAAAGTCTGATCTGAAATTAGTCTGAAGTGTAAAACAGCTCTTCAAGAAAAGTCTTCTTTCAAGAATACTTTGGTACTCTTAAGAGAGGGAAGATCTTGGTAAAACTTCAGAGTCTCTAACCCAGATGAGAGGAAAGTAGAAAACAAAATAACACATATTTTCTCTCTTAACAGGTAATTTAACTGAGTGCCATGCCCTTACAGTGAACAACTGAGAAGTACAACCAATTAGTTAAAAAAAGGAGTAATAACCATGAAAAGGAGGATAAATTAATCCCAGGGAAATGGGAAAATGAAGAGAGTACCTTAATGAAATGTATATTCTGAGTGGAGTAAAATCATTGAGTGTGATAGAGATCAAAGGATTTATTGCCTACTGTCTAATAGCAATGAAAGGATTTATTGCCCCCAAAACCTGTGGCTTCCAAAAGAATGTACTTACCCCAGTGTCTGCTAAATGTGGATAAATTCTTTCCCTCACAAGCTCTCTAAAATGTGGAAAGATTTACTTCCTTCTGAAACAGTCTGCCTTAAATAAGCAGCTACAAAGTATGCCACAGATGGTGCATTTTCCTTCTCTTTAAGGAGAGAACTTCGCAGAAGAGTCCTAAAAGCAAGTAAACATTTTTTTCCCCTGAATTTTAAAAAATAAGTACAACTTGGGGAATAAAATAAAATACTATAAATCTACATGGGCTAGTTAGAAATAATTTCGAGGTAAAGTATTACTAGAAAATGATGAGGCAATCTAATATGACAATTCAAAGACAAGATCATCAAGAATAGAGATATTCCACTTTATAATGAATTTTATAATTTTCTAAATCAGTTATTTAACATAGCCATGATGATCTAAGTGTATAACTGAAGCAAGTTTCACAGGGACTTAATATTTCCATTTGTCTGCTCATACAGCTGGGAAACCAGACAAAAGTTCAGGCATCCATGATTTTCTTCAGGACTAAAAGAAACAGCAAACATCAAGGCACAATTTTGAAGCTTCTGTTTCAAATCCAGAAAAAAAGTTTGGTGTGTGCAAAAGCATTTTTCCAACTACATCATTGGGCCAATAAAAGATATTTACTCTGCCCATAAATCTTTCCTTGCTATCATTAAAATGTTAGAATATGTTTAAAGCTTTCAGATGTTACTGGTTGTTATGTAATAAAGAAGTTGATTATACATAAAACACTGCTTATGTGAAAGAGCAATCAGGTTCAAAGAATCAGTAACTTCAGAGACTATGAGGATAAATGAGAGCTTGAGCAAAAAATGGAAGCTGAAGTTGAGCATGCCTCCAGCTAAGCAATTCTGTCTGCTGTTGGGCTTTCCAGATCAATTCCCAGCTGCCAAGCGTTATTAAAAGCCAGAAAGGTGGAAGTGCACAGCAGAGGCACTCGGTCAGGATTTTTTCTTTTTTAACTCAAATTTTGTACAGGAATACTGAAGTTGTGGTGCTCACTGGAATGCAATTTCAGTGCTAAGATGGATAGCTGACAAAATGACATCAGGATGCCTGAACTGCCTCCTACCTGACTCAGATGTAAGCCTGGCACAGCTGAATTGCACCTCTGAAGGTTTGCTTACCTAATTGCTCCTACGGGAGCTGCAATAAAAATAACTTTGTAATAAAATGTTAAGATTTGCAGGACCAGTGAGAAACTGAGAAAAATCAGTGGTTTAAATATTGTGAGCAGTGACTGTTTACTGGTCAATACCATGAGGCTCCTTGGACAAGTGCAGACCATCACCTATAGACATTTGTGCATACTAGCATATCACAGCAGCATAAGCAAGAAGCAAAAATGCTGTGGAATGCTGTGGAAGTAGAGTGGATGAAGGCTGAAAGAGCCAAACAGGTCTCCCTTGCTGTGGATTTTTTAAGGGAAATATGCTTCCTTTGAAAAGTATTTCTGGCATCACTTACTAGAATATGCCCTGGGGCCTAGATCTTCTTGTCTTTTCCTTCTTACTGGTGTTTTTGTGGGGCCTGACTTTCAGGGGAAAAGCACTGATAGCGTGAAGGTAATGAAAAATTATGCTATACAGAGAGGGGCAAAGCTGTAGCCATTTGCAGGTACGCACAGGCACAACAGAGCTCCATACAGGCTCATCTATCCTGCTAGTTTTGTAGTCACATCTCAAGAGCTTCTGAACTAGTACCTAAACTAGTTTGTTAAGACCTAGCAGAGAGCCTGGCAGTACAAGCTGTTACGTGAAAGGGAAGGGGGG